>NC_056732.1:457144896-457239896 GCF_019279795.1 Protopterus annectens | reverse complement strand
CATTTGACAGAAGCCTAAAGCCCAGGGGAGACACATGAAGGCCATCTCTGGAAAAGCATCATGGTCTGTCAATTATGTCCTCCCAGGCTGTCAGGTACTGGATCCCCTTAGAATGACATGAGAAACTAAGCCAATTGTTAAAGTCAATCATTTTCTGTCTGTGCCGAGGCATCATTCTGGGTGATGGTACAATGGTGCTTAAAGCTATTGACATATCTGCCCAGGACACATTCAGCGAGCTCAGTCATGTCTCTCTTCATATAGTCCAGAGAGATATATCTGAAGTCATTCACACCAACATGGACTATGACAGAGTCATAACAGTACCTGTTGTTGAGAGACTTGAGTGTGTAAGTGATAAACTCACTAAACTGTCAGTGATGTTTCTCCAGTGAGTAAAAATAAGATGAGTTGAGCAGGACTAGGGAGACAACCAAGACAAAGTATCTGTATCCCTTAAGAATTTATTTCTAAACACACTGTTATGTATTATGCAAAGTCTTCTTGAAAATTGTTATACAGCTAATTGAGTGCATAAGTATTTTATGATATATTTATACATTTGCTTACTAAGAAAGGCCTACTAGGTTTGAAACCCCTTTTCAGTAGAGTCCTAAGGGTAAAACTTAAAAAAAGTAACAATCACAATGCAGTATACAGCTGAACAAATATAAGTGTAAGATACAAATATGATTCAATTGAATACACATGTAATAAGATATATAAACAGAACATGAAAACAGAACATCGGTTCATGTTTTTTTTTTTTCAAAATATAATAGTTGTCTACATAAGAGTGTAATGAATATTGCCTAACAGTATGCAATGCAGTAGCTGCTATAAAGGACATGAGTTACCATGTGCCATTATACATAATGAATGCAAACAACAGTAGAACATTTCACATTCTGTAAGCATTCAGAAGAGCATATAGCATTGCAGTACAGTATATAACCTTCTGGGAGCAAAGACAACTTTTTTGAGGAATAATGTATTCAAAAGAAGACATGTTGAGTTTAGGTTAACATAGATTAAATAAGGGGTATAAGTCCAGATAGGTGAAGTGGGCCTCCTGAGTCAGAGTGAGAGGAACTTAGAGGTGATTAACTAAGGATATACCAGGGTCTTAAGTGACAACACAGGAAAAAGGAAAGTTAGATACAGTGGAGGATATCAAAGCAGTACTGACAGATCCCAGTATTCTTGAAATATGATTTCAGTGAAGACTTGGAGAGGTTGGATTTGTTGATCTGTTGGATGGAGGTGGGTAGGGAGTTTCAGATTTTAGCAATATTGGTAGAGCAAAGAGAGTCAACATGTGAGTTATTGGAGGGGATGCTATACATGTGGACTTTATCAGAGGAGTGAAGTTTTCTTATGGGAGTATGCCGTTGAAGAAAATTCTTAAGGGTGTATAAAATGTTATGGTTCAGGACAAGGTTGAAATGTTTGAGCAAGGATTCAGTGGAAGAAAAGGAAATTTAGGTGATGCCCTGAGGCTCTGAAATTTTTTTTTACTCAAATGATTTTTATTTTGATGAAATAACACAATAATTTAATACAGTCATAACATTCAATAACTATTTACAGTATTTACATTCATCCTGACAAAAAGAATTCAGATAAAAACATTTGTAGTTAAATAATAAGTTAATATATAAACTATGATGGTTAGGAATAGTTTCGTTCCATCTGTAGGGTATCAATCAAATTCAAAACTTTCCTCCACAGACTATTAACCAATTGCTTAGAAAAAGTTCTTAACTCTAGTTCTTTTCTCCATTAGTATGCATTTCTTTAGTGATGACAGGAATTCCTCCATTGTGGGTACTACATTAGAGTTCCACCTTCTAGTTATACATTTTCTGGCTCTTGCTAACATTGTCCACAACAAATACAGGTTATCTGTCTTCATATTATTACTATTAACAACATTCAATAAAATTAAAGACTCTGTCAAAACAAATATATCAGTATAGATAGCTTGAATAAATGTGTTAATTTCATTCCAATATGGTTTAATATTAGTACTTTCATAAAAAATATGAGACCAGTCAGCATTAGAGGACAGATGATATCTCCAACATAACTTGTTGTTTGAAGGGTTCATTTCTGAGAGTTTCTCAGGGGTCAAAAAGGATCTATGTAGAAATTTCCAATGAAAAATCCTCTAGAATTGGGAGTAAGAAGTTAGTTTAATTGGAAATAAAATGTTTATTTTATCTTCCATTGATAATGATACTTGAAACCCTTTAGTTAGGTATTGCCAGTAAGACTCTTTAGGAGCTGTCTTATAGGCAATTAAAGCTTTATATAGATATGAGAATTCATTCTTAACATTGATATTATTATATAGAATTCCAAAAATCCAGTTTATAATTTTTGGTACGGTTTTGAAGGATGAGTTATGTATTATTCTACACAGATCCTTTGTGTATGCTGTGACACTCTGAAGAACCAACCAATCATTAGGAGATAGGCCATAAGTTGTCAATATACTTTGTGTGTTACAAACTGGTTGGTTTTCAATACATTGCAACCAACAAAATAGGTTATTATTTTCCCATAAACCAAAAATCTCTCTATGTGTTTTATCAGGGAAATACCTTGTAATAGTAAATGGTATTAAAAATATATGCCACAGTTTTATATCTAAATTTGTGTTAATGAATTTTCTAAAATTGTTTATTAGTGTTAGTTCGGTTAATTTTGTTGTACTATACTGTAAATTTAAACTTAAATAGTGCCACATCTTGTTATCTTTGTCAGTTACCAAAGCATTCTTTGATAAATAATTTTCATTCATTAGTATAATGGAGTGTAACTGTTTCCAACTGGAAGAGTATCTAGGATTTATCCAGTTCATCACTATTTTAATTATAGATGCCTTTATATAAGTTACAATCTCTGGGAATTTTAACCCCCCCCCCCGTTCCCATTCTTTGATATGATGAGAATATGCCACTCTATTTCTTTTGGGGTACCATAAGAATTTCACCAGAGTTAAAGTGATTTCTTTAAGGATTTTCTTTCCTGGTGGAAGTATAAGGGCTTGTGCTATATATAATATTTTAGGTAACAAAACCATTTTTATAAGTTATAACCTATCATCAGATATTATAAACAAATTATTCCATTTGCTTATTAATCTCTTGATTAAGTCTATGGCTTTAGCATAGTTAAACTGTAAGGCTTCCTCTATATTCTTGCCTAGGACTATTCCTAAATAGTCTACAGTTGAAACTTGGTTTCCAATAATATGATTAACTGGAACCTGTGTGTTCTTTTTTTTTTTGTTTAATAATAAATAGTTTCATTTAAATTTGTTGAAGGAGAGTCCTGAGGTTTTTTGGAAATTTGTTGTTACTATATCCACTTCACCTAAGACTTCCTTAGAGTTGTTTAAGTAAGTAAGACATCAGCAAGCATCATTATTTTAGAAATATATTGGTCATATTTATGTATACCTCTTATCTTTGTGTTATTACATATTAAAATGACAAGTATTTATATTGCCAGAGCAAATAGGATAGGGGAGATGGGACATCCTTGTCTAGTACATTTAGTGATTTGGATTGCTTTCGAAGTAAAGGGACCTAATTTGAAATATGCTAGATTATTTTCATAGATTTGCTTTATCATTGTTATAAAAAATGGGGGGAAATCAAATAACTGTAAGACTTTAACTAACCCCAATTTAAGGAGTCAAAGGCCTTTTGAATATCTAGACCTATTATCAATGCTTCATCGTTTCCTCTATTGAGATAATCTATCAGAGTTAATACTCTTTTAATATTATCCTGTGCATGCCTGTTATGTATGAAACCAGTTTGGTATTCATTAATTATTTTAGATATGGGTATTTTCAATTTATTGACCATAATTTACATAAATAGTTTATAATCATTATTCAACAAATAAATTGGTCTATATGAGTTGCAATGATTAGGGTCCTTATTCTCTTTTAATATAAGGGAAATTAGAGAATATCTCCAAGAATGAGGAATATTTGCTAATGTTTGAACTTCAAGAAAGGTTTTTTTTAGGAGAGAGATTATAGAAGAAGGGAACAATCAATAAATTTTGATAATTAAGTCATCTATTCCAATTGCTTTATTAGACTTACTTCCTTTAATTCCATCTATAATTTCCTTTTGAGAAATAGGTTTTTGCAGATCTAACTTAAGTTCCTCAGGAATTTTTGTTATGTTGGGAACTATATTCTCTAACTTCTCACATTCATTTGTACTTATTTTATCTTTATGATGCTCTGCATAATGATAATTAAAAGCCTCCAGAATGCCCCCTATGGCCGAGACTTTTTTTCTTTTCCCTTCATGAAAGATACTATCAATGTTATTCATTTTTGATTGTATCTTAACTTTCATAGCTAGGTTATGAAGATGCTTAAGAGAGGTAGCATAATATTTTAATTTCAGTTTATCCATAGCTAAATTAGTTTTATGGGATAATATTTCATTGTATTTCTTATTTGCTTCTTCTATTTTCTTCTTCTTTTCTGTAGCAATTAAGTTTGTATTAGATTTAAGAGATAATATTTGATTTTGGAGTTGCTGTAACTCTGAGTCCCATTCTTTAATTTTATTTCTGTACCAACTAATAGTTTTACCATATAGATAGGCCATGAGAGAATCCCAAACCATAATTGTGTTTGCTTCAGGTTTATAATTAATCTCTAAGAAAAGCTGAAGTTCAGAAGTTATCCAAGATTTAAAGTCTTTAATTATTGTGATATATGAAGGAATCCTTGAAGTAATAACTGATTGATTGAATTCCAAGTGTATTGTTAACAACAGGGAATTATGATCTGAAAAGGGATAAGGTTGTATTGAAAAATTCAAGATTTTAGAATAAAGATCTTGTGAGATAAATTTTATCTATTTTAGTTTGGGTACCATGTTTATAGTCCTGGTGTGAGAATAGTAAAGAATGTGGTCCCAAAGCATTAAAGGTATCTTTTAATTTAAACATTTCTGTCCATTTTTTTAACTGTTTGGTTGAGGACAATAGTCTTAAGATATTTCCTATTGGGGTAGTTTCTGTAATATCTGTGATAAAATTGAAGTAGTTGTAATAAAGTCTAAGTGTTTCTTAGCTATTCCAACCCCCATACCCGGGAACCAGTATAAATTAACCAGGGTCCAAATTCTATTATTAAACTTAAGTATAACTAAGACCATGAGTCCATTATCTACATGTTTGTAAATGATTTGGGGATTTAAGAAAGTCGTTTTCCATAGAATTGTTGCTCCTCTGGTCTTATTTTTATAAAAAGATTGAGCAAGTATTGTGTATTCTTTAGGGTCTTACATAAATGTGTCATTTATTTTAAAGTGTGTCTCTTGGAGAAAAACTACTTGAGCCTTGTTTAGTTTAAGATACCTTAGTAGGTTGGCTCTCTTATATGGGTTGTTTAAGCCATTAGTGTTTAAGGATATCAAAGTTAAATCCAAATCCAAATTCTTTAAAGATAAATAATAAAGGAACTTGCATTAATAGAATCCTGTAAACATAATACTCTTCCTGAATAGACAATAGAGTATCAATTGTTGTATTTCTATATATCACAATCCAAATAGCTTTCCCCATGAACGATAAAAGTAAAACAATTGTGTCAGGCATTTCAGAACTAGAAAAAAAGTTAAATAAAAAATTAGCATATTTCACTCTGATATAAACTTTAATACACCCTATACATGGAATCATGGAATGAGATACATTCCTAGTCTAGCAAACAAAACTAAATCTGCTAGACTACCTATCCCAACCATCAACCTTCATTGGTTTAAGCCCATGAAAACAAAGTAAAAAAATGGAGAATATATTATAAATTAAGAGAAAAATATTGGTGATAACCAACTAATCAGATATTAATTCCAGTTAGGTTTTAGAGATGAGTTACATACACTATTATTAGAACCATTAAAATGTATACAGTAATTATTCACTAAGGAAGGAAGAGACATATTAGGATATATATAATCTGAATTTAGTACTTAATACACTAAGGAAACATTAGCTTTATTAAAAATCTAAAAGATTACCCAAAATACCTAAGCATGTCATCTGTATTCGTTCTAATAAAAACTTCAAAATAGCAGAACAAATCAAAGAATCATTTAGCATTTGTATTTACTTGCCCTCTGAATAAATCTTATCATGACAAACTCCCACTAAATAAAAACATCACGGGAATTGGATGTTAGCACATAGTGAGTGTGTGTCATTCCCAAAAAATGTTAACATAGATTTTTAGAAATATTCCATAAGACATATTTGTGCTTAATTAACCCCTAAACTTTTGGAATAGCAGATGTTTAAATAACTGACTAAAATCAATAATAATTAACTCGCATCAGTTGAAATGACAAAAATGAGTAAAAAACATAACAGGTCTTAAAAGTGAATGACTCAAAGACAAAATTAGAGATAGCTATAAATATCTGCCATAGTAATAGGGTAATACTGAAACTCATAACTTGTTTGTTATGTTATCACAAGTCATCTGGAGAATTTCTCCCCGGGCCTCCACTGAAAATTGGCTTTGTTCCAAGTCGAACTTTCCCAGTTAACAAATGTTAAATAAATAAATAAATAGATAGATATTACTGAGCTCTTTCTCTGTCATAAAGTGTTAATATACTAAAAAACATAACTTTATAATAACTGAAAACATGACATCTGAAATATAAATAATATCTAGAATACAATAAGGAAATCAATATATTAAATTCAAAGAAATTATAGTTCAATCAAAATTAATCATACATATATTTGCTAGGATTTAGTATGGTGTTTGAGTATCTTTACACTTAGGTACAGCACTAGTGTTGTCGCCTCACAGCAAGAGATTCTCCCATTTGATTCTTGGCTGGAGTACCTTCTGTGTGAAGTCTGCATGTTCTCCCCATGGTCGAGTAGCGTTCGAAAGACATGCGTGAATGGGCATGCCTTTGTTGAAGGTTGGGCATCGAGCTGGCACCTCGGCACCATAAAAATCTACTGCCAATCATTAGTGGACTGGAGTTCCACTGTGGCGATCCCTAACTGGGAAAAGCCAAAAGAAAAACAACAACAACCATTAGTCATAAGCATTTCTTGTAAATGTATAAGCCTATACCAAACACTTGTTAACTACATAGGAAAGTTATTTATAAAGATCTATTTATAAAATACTTCAGTATATTCACTAGAAATAGCGGCTATAATGAACTGTTTGCAAGGAAAAAATAACATTTCTGTATACATTTGATCACAAAATATAGTCACTATTATAAAAGGGAACCATGACTATGTTTGCAGACAGTGTAGCTCATAATTCTTGTACAAGAAGCCTACTATGCTATATTAACCAGTCAGAGACTTGACATTCACAATTAGGATTGCATATACACATTAGATAAAATGTAATCTGATCTGCATGCATAGAATGCATGATGTCACGAGCTAAGTAAGAAAGCTACACTTCTTAAATTTCAAACTGACATTTTCCCGCCCAGCACGCTACACAGTACAGTTTCCTGACCTCACTTTAACTGTGTCACAAAGTCTGCTTATTTACAGTAACAAATGCAAAGTTTAACTGTCAGATACTTCCAAACAGTAAAATAACATTCAATGCCAATTAGAGAGAAAACAGTACTTTAACATTAAACTCTACAGGAAACATAACTTGTAACCATTTTAAAACCTTGTGCCATGAAACATACAAGCATATAACTGTCAGAGAGACCCACTTTATGTCTGTTCACACAGATACCAATATATATTCTGAAGCAATCAGAAGTTATAAATATTAAAGAAACTAGTTAATATATATTAAATCATAGATATGCCCTGTTATCCCATGTATCCAAAACAGTTTTGCTAAATTAATCTAGCCAGTGACTATGTCTGTGTAATAACTCAGAAGAGCATTTAGCAGGGCAAAGGGCTATGCATTATTTGAAATAAAGCACGTCATCTTAAGGTCATAAAAGCAAAGACAGCTTACTGTTCAATTATATCACTCAATAAACCAGTAATATTATACTAACATACTAAAAGCATAAACAGTTATTTCATTTGTTGTTGTGTCTTTCGGCTTTTCCCGGTTAGGGATCGCTACAGCGAAACTGTGGTCCACTAATGATTGGCAGTAGATTTTTGCATGCAGAGTTGCCGGCTCTGATGCACAACCTTCAATGAAGGTGCGCCCATTCATGCATGTCTCAAGACAGAAGACGCTCTAGCTGAGAATCGAACAGGACAACATCTTACTGTGAGGCGACAATGCTACTGCAGTGCCACCACCACAGTCATTTGTATATGAACAAAAAAAGTATAGAAATGAAAAAGCAAAAAGAGAAAGAAAAGCAACAAGTATAATATTGTCATGACATACCTTACTTGAAAATGTATAAGTATAAAACAAATTAAAGTCCAGTTGCAGTAGATGCTTTGAGAGATTTAGTGGGAACAGCAAACTTTGACTATGTTTTTTGTTTTTTTCTTTTTAACATCAGTCCAAGAAGATTTATCAGTAACTCTCTTCAGAGATGCAGATGCCCATTCCACATCTTCAGGTAAGGAAATAATGTTATTGTTTTTAATAAAGGCAGTGGTTCCTCTAGGGCATTAAATGATCTAATTTCATTCTGATATAGAATTTTTATTCTGGCAGGAAAATCAAGCTGTGTTTTGATGTTATTCTGCTTTAGCAGTTTTATTAATGGCCAAGTTTTTCCCTCTGTTCCAAACCCCTGGTAGAATAATCATTATCAAACCTAATTGGGTTTTGATTCAATTTTAATGGACTTTTCCTCCAGGCAGCTTTTAGGACCAACTCCTTGTCCAAATAAGATAGAAAGTTTATGACTATTGATCTGGGAGGAGTAGAGGAGGATGTTGACACTGGCTTTCCTAAAGCTCTA
This sequence comes from Protopterus annectens, assembly GCF_019279795.1. Taxonomy (NCBI): domain Eukaryota; kingdom Metazoa; phylum Chordata; order Ceratodontiformes; family Protopteridae; genus Protopterus; species Protopterus annectens. Next base: position 457,230,963 of record NC_056732.1, on the reverse strand, counting down.
TGAGCCCTTTCAATACCAAAGGACAGACCCTCCTTTAAATCTAAAATCTCTGGAATCTAGGTATTCAGAAAAGAAATGAGATCTTCTCCTTCAGCTCTCTCAGGGATGTCAAAAATCCTTATATTTGATCTTCTCTCCCTGTTTTCCAGATCATCCACTTTACTGAGAAGCCAAATGTTTTGTTTGATGAGAAAATCTTTTTCGCTTTCTTCTTCCTTCAGTCTTCCATCAAGATCATTCAGGGATGCTTCTAAGTGTGTTATTCTGGATTGATGCTGCTGTATAAGTTCCTTGAGAGAATCTGTTTGTTTCTGACAATTTTCCTTGAGGTTTTGTAAATTCCCCTTAAAATCATCCATTTTTAGTGAGAGTTCATGTAGAGCAGATGTCACAAGCTGCATTTCTTTTTTAAAGCCATATCAGAATGAGAAATCGTCAAAGTGCTCATCTCTACAAATGATATATTCTCCTTTATAATTTGACAGAAAAAAAACTTTCCTAAGTTCACCCAAATTACTAATAACATAGTTTATACTTTCATCTATCAATTCTAAGTATGTTTATTAAAATAAAATAAGTTGTTTCCTGTTTTTTATACTAGTTTCATGGAGCACTGAAAAACTGCTGCTATCAGTTGACCATCTTGGCTCTGCCCCCCACTCTGAAATTGTTTTTATTGTGCACATAATAGTTGAATTGTCAGCATACTGGAAAAAGGCTGAGTTTGTGGAAACAAGATGAATGTTGTTAATGAATATGCTGAAATGTAGATGTCCAAGTAATGAGCCTTGAGGGGGTTCCAACTGATAAGGGAAGAAAGGTGGATTTGGATTATTGCTATTGTTCATAGGTTCATAGTCTAATAGGTTGGTACTAGGCTATTGGCCCTAGGGCCTATAGAAGGCTAGCCATCACAATTCCCTGGATATTTCGTCCCACAATATTTACTTCCCTGGACCCCTGTCTAGCAGGGTGACTGACGTGATCCCCATGGTGAATTTCCTATCTCCCATCCAATCCTCAAATTTCCTTTTGAAGAGGGCCAAGGAGGCACTCTGCTTGATATGCATGGGCAGTCTCTTCCAGAGTATGGGGAGTCTCTGGCTCAGGAATCTATCCCTCCAGCATGTTTTGTTCATTGTGATGACAAGGTTTAGATCCCTGGAGCATGTGGCTCTGAGGGATTGTGATTTCTTTAAGTGGAGCATGTCCAACAGCTCAGAGTTTGACATGGCCTTGTATGTTAAGCAGAGATCGCCCCTGACTAGATGATATGCCACAGAGTAGAGATGGAGTTTTTTTAGATGGTCAGCATAGGGCATCTGCTTTAGGCCTGTGATTCTTTTAGTGAGGTATTTCTGCGGCCTTTCCAGCTGTTGTAGATGTCTTGTGAGGAACATACAAAACGGGGTGTTGTACTCTACAATGGGTCTAATGAGGGATGAGTACAGTGGGACAATGACCTACTTTTTTCTGGATGAGAAGCCCTTAGTGATGGGGTGTGTCACATAGAAGGATTTCCTGACTGTTGTGGTGATGTGGTTATCAAAGGTAAGACCACTGTCCACCTGTGCCCCTAAGTCTCTCATCGGACCTTCGGCATTTAGTGTAGTGCCACCTATGTGGTAAATCATGGGTACATGGTTTTTCATAAAGGGCATACATATACATTTCTTCGCATTAAGCTTGAGCCCATGGCTCTGGCACCAAGCATCTGTTTCTGTAAGGCCCTTTTGTAGAATATCCACATCATTTGGGGATTCAGTAATGGCTCCCAGTTTGCACTCATCTGCGAACTTTGTTAGCGAGAGTCTCTTAGTGTTGGCCTGTACTTCAGAGAAGTAGATGCCCAACAAGAGGGGTTCCAGGACTGAACCCTGAGGTACTCCACTTGCCATTTGTCTGGAGCTGGATTTGGAGTTGGCTAGTTTTACAGTCTGGGTTCTGTCAGTAAGCCAGTTGGCAACCCATCAAGTGATGTAGGGATTTATGCCCAGCTTAGTAAGCTTATCTATGATTCCAGAGTAGGGGATGGTGTTGAAGGCTTTTGTGAAGTCCAGATAGGCTGTGTGGACTGCCTTACCCTTGTCCACAGCTCTGGAGACTGATTTGAATTCAATCAGGTTCAGGAGACAAGATCGTCCCTTTACAAACCCAAACTGGGTGGGGTTCAGTGTTTGAAGGTTGCCAGTGTCTTTGTTTATAAGTTCCATTATAAGGCATTCCATGCCCTTGCAGATCAGGCTCATCAGACTGATGGGACAGTAGTTCCCAGGATCCAAGGTGGATCCCCCTTGTGGAGTGGGATAACTGTAGCTGTGTGCCACTCAGTGGGCACGAAGCCTGAGGTGAGGCTATGATTAAACATGACACTTAAGTGAGATGCCAGTTCATTTTGTAGTTCATGTAGTACACAGCCTGTAATGTCATCTGGTCCCATGGATGCTGTTTTCTTAGCTTTGGAGAGTGCGGTTTCTACCTGTGTGGCCGTGATTACAGGAGTTTGGCAATATTTTGGTATTGAGAAGGGCCCTTTAGGGGGTGAGAAAGGTTGAAGTTGGCACTAAATCAATCTGCTATGATATTGGCAATATCCTCGGGATCAGTATATTTAATGCCATTCTGTTGTAGCTCAGAGCATATCTGAGCATTGCCATTTAGATTCTTGACATAACTATAGAATACCTTGTGGTTGTCTTTGGAATCTTTGGCAATTTTATTTTCGTAACTAGCTTTGAAGGATTTTATGAGGGATTTCAGTTTCTTACTGAGGCAGGTAAGGGAGTTTTTTGCATCCTGGAATTTTCCTTTTTTCTGCAACAGTTTTCTTCTTCTATTGTATAGTTTGTTTATGGCAGGGGACCACCAGATTGGCTTCCTTTTTTTGGAGGAGAGCATCTTGGTTCTATTTGGGATGGCACAATTCATGCATGAGTGGTTGTGCTCATACAGTGCCTTAGTGTACGATTCAGCAGTAGAACTTTCAGCTCCTGTCTGCATGGGTGTCATGAATTTTGTCACTTCAGACTTGAGTAGCATGAAGTTAGCTTTGGAGAAGTTTTTTACAGAGTTTTCCTTACTGGGGGTGGGGCTGGGATTTGGATGTCAAGGGTGATTTGCTTATGGTCAGACCTGACCAATGAGGGGGTGACCACTGGTGTGGAGCATCTGTCTCCCAAGTTGGTAATGACCAGGTCTAGGATATTGGACCCCCCTGTGGGACAATGGATTCGTTGATCCAGGGCGTTGGAATTTATGAATTCCAAGAACCGTTGGGAAAAGGTGTTGGATGTATACCATGGGTCTTATTAGTGAGGGAGTTATTCAATTATTTTAAGGCTGGGGATAGACCAAGGAAAGAGTGTTAGCAGAGTAATTTGATATGAGAAATTATATCAACAACATTTGATAAATCAAGAAAGACTGATGATACAGGGTATGTGTTGTTTTACTGTTTGTGAATAGTCTTAAGAAAAGATACAAGAGCAATTTTACTGCTGTAAAAAGGGTGAAATCAATGTTAGAATGGGGGAAGGAGATTGAAGTTTGAAAGTTAGGTTAGAATTTGAGATTAGATTAATATTTTAAGGCTCTTAGACAAAGGATAGAGAGTGGCAATTGATATGCACAGACCTATTTATAATGCTAGAGACAAGGCTGGCTATACCATCAACAGCTAGCCAGAGGTATTATGCAGGAGTAGTTGGTTTTAGTTTAGTGAGTTATCACTTTATTGGGGAGGTAGGTACAGACTAGAGAGTAAAAAAAACAGAGGTGTTGATAGGTGGAGATTTGTTTAGTGGAACTGAATATGAATTATGTTTAGTAAATACTACTATATTGTATATTGATTAGATTGCATTTAATGATAAAGGCTACGATGAAGTCAGTTTCAGTGGGTAGGACATCAGTGGGTTTTTTAGGTTTTAGGGCCTGAGTGATGAGGGTCTGGATGATTTTGAAATCATTTTTTGTTAAGAGGTGATTTTGGCTTTTATTATATTTTGTAGGTGATGATAGGATTGATTTGCATTGCTGGCTCGCTAGGCACTCCTTGCTTTATCCCTAATGGTGTCCATTATGTTTTTGGTTATGAGCATTAGACAAGGAGCATTTTTAGATTTAACTCTTTTCTTCCAGGAGGTGGTTGGACTAGGAAATCTAGAAATGTTTCATTGAAGTGTTATGTGGCATCCTCTAAGGGTGGATAGTTCAGTCTGAAAGTATTATTAAAGGCATATTTTAAAATTTAGATAAAGTCATAGTATGGAGATTCCATATGTAGAATGATGGTCACAAGGTGAGTCTAGTAGAATTTTTTTATTCTGTTATATTTTCTGGGTAATTAGCCAAGATGTAGTCTGGGCTTGTTTCTGTGCTGCTGATTGTTTGGCATGTAGCAGGGGCATTGATTATTTAGATAATAATGTAAAGGTGACAGCTGAAGGAGGACATTTTCTGGTTGGATTTATTGGATAAATGGACTCAGAAATTCTACTTTACATTAATATCCACAAGGATAATGGTTTCATGGGATATTTTCTGAAACTAGCAGCTAACACTATTGCCTATCCAGTCTCAATACTTATTAATAGATCTATTATAGAAGCTACTGTACCCAACATATGGAAGTCTTTCTATGTGATTCCCCTTCACAAAGGTGGCACTCCACTGATCCCTCCAATTATAGACTCATTACTATATGATCCACACTATCCAAATTTCTTGAAAAATGCATACATAACCAGTTACTGAAATTCCTCATCCAAAATAACCTCCTTCCTCCTTCTCAACATGGATTTTGACCAAACCACAGTACCTCTACTACCCTTCTATCCTTTACTCATACTATCACAGAAGCTAGAGATAACAACAAACTGGCCTCTTGTCTGTTCTTAGACATTTTGAAAGCATTTGATACAGTATCGCACTCCAGATTACTAAACAAACTGGCTGGCTTAAACCTTTGCACTGCAACTGTCTCCTGGTTCTCCAGCTATCTCTCAGGCAGACTTTAGTCTGTCAAATGGCAGTCTTCTTGCTCTACGTTTCTACCAATACAGACTGGTATACCACAGGGCTCTATCCTGCAACCTCTTCTTTTTAACATCTTTACCAATGACTTCCATTATTCTACCACCTATCAACCTTCATACAGTAGGTGGACGACTCTACTCTAATCACACCTTCAAACTCAATCTCACAAATTCAGACACTTACATAACAATCTTTCTTCTCAGTTGAGATCTGGCTTAATGAAAATAACCTTATTCTGAATTTGAAAAAACAAAACTCCTTCTCTTTCTTCCCAAGGTTAGTGATCACCTTAAGCTCTCCCTCTCCATCTCTTCTCTAAATAAAAGCATCATCAGTGTTGACACTCCCACAAAATTACTAGGAATGATAATTGATGAACAACTAAAATTTAACTTACACATCCAGCAATTGACTGAGAAACCAATAAAAAACTTGGTCTTTTATATCATAATAAAAATGTTCTATCTTCCGATTCCAGACTATCCCTGGCATAAGACTACTTACTTCCTAACCTCCTCTATGAAGCCCAGTTCTTACTAACCTTTAATCCTGTTTGCTCACTAAACTGGAACAAACATAACAAAATCGCAACATTTGCAGCTAACTTACCTAATTCCACATACAATTGTCTTGCTCTTAATAAGCTACAATGGATCGAACTTCCCCATCATCTCAAATTATCTCAACTTCATATAAGCCTCTTACTTCTCAATAAACCAACTGCTTGTCCATCTCTCTCCAGTCTAGTCATTTACTATACCCCTTCCTGCCTTTTACATAGTACTGACAAATTCCTTCTCCAAACTTATAGTTCCAGAATGAACATTAACAATCTTTTATATACATCTTCCATAACAAAATTCTGGAACAACTTCCCTGCCAATTTACGTTGCATTACTCACACTAACCACTTCACAAAAGAACTAAAGTACTTGACTATGTCCCTGCCATGACCCAACCTAATCCTGTTTCTATTACCTATTATCTCCTGTATCTCCCTGTTTGAACAGTTAGTTTGCTGTCTCTGCTCTGTTTAGCTAATGAAGTATATATTCTGTATGGAACATACTATGTTTTCATCTTTATAATTACTTGGTTATTTTTAAATTTCTTTTCTTTTTTACAAAAGCATATTATCTTACAATGTATATACAGTATATTGTAAAATTGTTTTTATTACTATGTGAAATCTATTACTGTAAAATTGTAATTATTTTTCTTGGAGCTTTTCCCCTCTGGTCTCCAGTGAAAATGGGCCTCAGTTGGACTAACCCAGTAAATAAATAAATAAATAAATATATTAGATGAAACCCATAAATGTAAATCTTTGATTGTGGATGGGTTGGTTATGTGGTTATGGGAATGTAAAGAGCTATGATGCAAAGTGTTTTATGGATGTTGATTTGTAAATCTGTTGCCAGCATTTCAGTGTTGAAAGAGGGTGAGATTATCTTGGAATACAAACTTAGTAACGAATTATTTGAAAATATAAGTGCAATGCCACCTGCTCCTTTGGGGAGTCTGTCAAGCCTAACAATATTGCAGCCTGGTGGAAGTATTTGTTAAATTGAAATGTTTAGCTTTAGACAGGTATCAGTTAGTAAGACAATATCAAGGGTGCAGAGGAGAATCCTTGTGTGAAGTTATTCTAGTTTGTTGCACAGGCTTCTGATGCTGAGGTAAAATAGCTTGAGTGTCATAACAGGAGTATACAAGTCTCAAATGGTATTATGGTTAGAATCATTAGGTGTTGAACTATAAAATGCTGTGAATTTTGGGCTTGGCTTAGGATGAAATCTCCAATGAGTAATAGTTGCATTGCTGTATGGTGGGTAGTATGTTAGTTGGAGTATGTGGGTTTTAATATATAAATACTAAGGTAATTTCTTGTGAGATTTAGTATATGAATATTAAGCTACTTGCTAGATAGGCATACAAAAGTTAGGATAAAAGGTGAAGGAGAGATAGCAGGGTATGCCAAAGTATGTATATCAGTATATGAATGTTGGTGGGGAGTTGTGGGAGAGCCCAATATGTGCACACAGTGGTAGAAGGTGACCATGCATGGTTATAATAAAAGAAAAGTGAGTGGCATGATGCAAAAGATAAGTAGAGTGAGTAGATGAAAAGATGGAGAGGCGGTGGAGAGGTAATGTGCCTATCAGAGTTGATGCAGGTCTTGAGGAAGAGGAAGTTGTAGTAGAAAAGCAGGAAGGAATAGGGGAGAGAGCAGGGGCAGTGTTTGACAGTTGGGTTTTGACTGAAAAGTGGGAGTTGCAATGGGCTGCGTGTGAGTGGTACAGTACTTGGATGTCTGGGTGTGTGTAGATGGAAGAGGAAGAGCGTATAAAGAGACGTGTCTGGTGGCAGGAATAAAGACAGTTGGGCAGAAGGAGACCTGAGAATTGTTAGGTTATGGCATTGTGTGTTTATGCTGTGTTATGAGGATAAGAAGCTGAGATAGGTTACTGAATAGTAGGCAGAATTACTACAGAGGCATGAAACTAATGCTGTCCTCATGATGAAGATAATAGTGACAGGTAAGACTAGGTAAAACGTGTTTGGGGTATGGATAGTGAACAAAGGGGTATTTGCATGTGAATGGCAGGGTCTGAATTCATTGAAACAAATTCCTTGCAAGTAGATAAGGAGTGCTTATGGAAACTGGACGGTAGGGGAGAAGAGAAAAGTGAAGCTCAGTGAAGCAAGGCTGAGTCGAGCATGTTAGCCCAGGATGCTAGTTTTAAGAAATGTGCACCAAAAGAGTGATAACAGCTTAATGTTACACTAGAAACATTATTCTCTAGTTAGACTAATGGAGACATAACTAGTACCTGTTTAGCAATGGTTACAAGAGTGTACAAGAGGTAGTAGCCTGGGTGTGTAGCTGAAAGTGCAAGAAGCCAGCTCAGTCCTTCTGCCAATTCCTTTGTGAAGTATGTTACAAGACATAGGATGTGGACAATGGTTGATTACACTTAGATATAGTCAGGCGACAATATGATGTTGCAGTGTTGCAGTCACTAGCAATACAGCTTCATCACAATTATATGAATACCCTTATGGATTTAAAACACCTTATAGTTTAACTGCAATACACTTATTTGTGAGGACTGGAACCCTTTTACACTATGAATACAAACTAGCAGGTGTTTCTCTGTCAGGTACATTCCTGCAGTTGAGTTGCATCGCCACCTGTTTTGGGGACTGCAAGCCTTCTGCAGCATGAACTACAAACTTGACAATTTTCCAATTTCGGGTAAGTTCCTGCAGTACCACTTATTTGTGGGGACTGGAATCCCTCTATATTATGGAATAAAAACCAGCAGGAGTGTCCCTGTAAGGTAAGTTCCAACATTTCAGCTGTCCTTCCACATAATTGTGAGGACTGGAAGCCTTTTGTAATGTTTGATACATACTAGTCAGTTTTCCTCTGCTGGGTAACCTCCTGCACTTCCATCTATTTATGTGAAGAAAAAGCATTCTTCAGTATCAAACACAAACTAACATGTTTTTTTTTTCTTTGCCAGTTATGCTCCTGCTTGTTCAGCTGTAGTGACACCTGTTTGTGAGGCCTAGTAGCTTGACTTAGGGCTGTGTTACTTTGTGATGTTCATATTTCTGAATATATATATATATATATATATATATATATATATATATATATATATATATATATATATATTTGTGTGCTTATTTTTGTGATCTAAAAAAGAAAGTTGTAATATGGTAAAAAGGGGAAGGTGAGTTACTATGGTTAAAGATAGGTCTAAGAACATACTATAGAAGGATAGCAGTGTTCACCATATGTTAAAGGGAATTGCAGACAGCGCTACTCAGAAAAAGAATAATGGAGTGTCACCTGAAACGCAGATTGTGAGAAAGTAAAATATAGATAAAGAAAGAGTGGTACTTACATATTTACTTGTTTGCCTATTTATGTATGTATGAATGTATAGATGAATGTATTTATTTTTCCATTGGTTTCATTCCATAGAACCAAGTGATTTTTCTCCATGGAGCTAGCAATTCCAGCAGGATAGTACAAAGATATAAAATAAGTATAACTTAGTAGCAGAAAATTTAAAAATGCTTATCTCTAATAGAAGTAGCTAAAACACAATTGGCCAAACAACATCCACAACTTAAATGATGTTATGTACATGAACATATAATTTATTTATTATTGATTTTATTGACATTTGATTACTGGGAAAGAGTGACTGGGTAGGAGGCCATTTTCAGTGGAGGTTAAAGTATTACAAACATTTTAAGAACAATAATGTTACAATCTTCAAAACTTATAGAAAAACATCTACAATTATATAAGTACACCAAGTTAGACATAATATGAAAACATTGGTTAAGAACAGCTTCAAGTTATGTGACACTGATTTAATAAATTAAAGGTAAGTTAGTATAGTACAAACGAATTATAATATGAAGTGAGAGAAGAGCAGACTTATGTTATATTTAGAGACAAAACCAGGAAGAGAGAAATTGATAGAAGTAAGGAGGTGAGTGAGGAAGAGACAGTAAAGAGATGTAAGATATGAATGGGTACATGTTCACATTTAGGAATATGGTTTATCATGGTGTTGAGCAAGAATGGTTTTACAGGCTAGGATGGAGGTTACTGACCTAATGGATACAGATAAGGAGTTCTAGGCCTTTGCAACATGGTACAAGTACAGACAATGCCTAGCAGATTTGATAAGTGTATGGACAGACAGGAGTTTTTGGTCACCGGATCATAATGATCGAGTGGGAACATAGTTGTATAGAATGTTATTAAGTGCTGGACAAGCAGATGGATGTTTGATAAATTTATAGGTGGTACAAAGCTGTGTATATGTTAGTTGATGGGGTAGCTCTGACCAATTTAAGCTTTTAAGTGATATACAGTGGTGGGTTCTGAAATGGGTATTTCCTGCAAAATTAGCAACTTTGTTATAGCATTGTTCAAGTTTTCATTTTTGTGATGTCTGAAGGTTAGTAAGGATGGGACCATCATAAAGAACTGTGAGGAGGAGATAAGTAGTGGTATGTATAGTTTTAGTTGTGTTGGTAAAAAAAAAAATTGCTCTGTAAAATATCTTTAGTTGTTTTATTTTTTTATATAATTTTTAATATGAAGGTCAAATTTATGATTATCATCTACTATGATCCTTAATAATCTACTATGAGAAATTACTTCAATGGTTGGGTTATCAAGAGAGATTACTTTAAATGTTGTTTTTTCATGAGAGGGATTTGGGGAAAAATGAAGTTTTTTAATGCCTGAGCATGAATTGTGAGCTACAAAGCCATGTTTCAGTTGCAGAAATTTTATGGTTTGCAATGTTGTCATATGTGCAAATGAGAAATGAGTAATCTGTGTACTGTAATAATGAGGCCTGTTGTGTGGATGTTGTGTAAAAAGACAACTCATTACCATGTGATGGCACCATTCAGTATCTCATCTATATTATAAACCCTTTTCACAATGTGTCAGGGCCTACTTTACAGTGAAGATATATGATTTTAAGTCACTTTTGAAATCGGTGTCAAGTTAGAGATACAGAGAGTGAGAGAATTCCATTTAAATGGGGAAGGAGGAAGGAAGTATTCTTTCACCAGATTTGCTGGCAGAACTGAGAAGTTGGTAGAAGTGTGTGACTAAGAACTTACAAGATGGCAATGGGAACTTAGAACTCTCCTTACCACAGCATAATAAAGTCCTTATTTTGCATATTTAAATGTTTTGTGTTCTGTCAAAGGGAAAGGATCGACAACCTCAGATCATCAGCTTCAAAAATTGAAAAAGTAGCAGTTAGCAATGGAAGAAAAGTTAGAAAGTATCTTGTTAAACATTTCATCAGATGCTGTAGATACCAAAAAGCTTCAATCTACTGTTTTGGGGCAAGGTGAAATAGTTGAAATTCATGGAGTCACACACATGAAGTGGTTATCCAGGTTAGCTATATGGTTTTTGTAACTCATCAGGTAACACACTTGCTTTTGGTGCAGAAAATGCTATGTTTGTTTTCCATGTCAGCTAGTTGGATTCATTTTCCAGTGCTGCCACTGCAATGTAGCAAAAGGGTAGTGATGCACCCTTGAAAGTACTATCTTTTCAGATAATATGCTAAATCAAGAGCCCACCTGCCTGAATTGTCAGTAGCTGTGGTGGAAGTAAAAGATCCTATGGCATTTACTGAAAATAGTCAAGGTGCTTTATTATTTATTTGTTTTATTTATTTATATGCCTTTGTTGACTGGGAAAGTTTGATTGGGCAGAACACATTTTCAGGGGAGGCCAGGGGAAAAAGGTTCCACCACAGTAAATTTATATTAACAAGTGGATTTCAGACAGTTCTCTGATAAACAACACTTACATTTCTCAAAAAAACAAACAAAAAAAAAAAACAATCACAAAACAGGTATATGGAGTAAAGTATTTACATCAACAATTATAAGTTTATACAGTTCTGGTACCTCTAAAATAGATGTCTGCTATAGAAGGGAGAACATTGCTGTAATAGTGTTCTTACATTTTAGTATAGAAAGGTTTGTAAAAAGTTCAAGAAATATAATGAAGTAAATTATAAAATTATGCAGGAGGGGCGATTTTATTATTGTATAGGTTTGTAAAGGGTTATCAAAATGTAATAAGGTTATACAATTATGTTAAGAGAGAATATATTAGTATTGTACAGGAAGGTTGTGGTAATATCATTTGAGTGATACAGCAAGGTATAGGTTTAGGTCTCTCTAGCCTACCTGTTCCAAATTGTTGTTATCTAGAAGGTTTATAAGGTATACAGGGAATGCATGAGACTAGAGTGCTGGATGAAGACAGTTAGAAAAAAAGAAAGATGAGAAGTGGATTTTAAGAGGGGGATGAAGAGGGGTGTGTTGATTCAAGTGTAGGAGGGAAAAAACATTAGCAATAAGTAATAAGAAATGTATGTTTCACTAAAGGGCTCAACCTGGTGATGAATATGAGCATGACTAGGAGTGGCTAAGCTATTGTTTTAGATGGGTTCTATAACTTGGGAGTTTGTTAGTCATATTTACTTGAGTAGGGATGGTCTTCCAGAGTCTGGATATGTAACACAAGTATATTTACTTTACTAGCACTTAGTAGAAATTTAACACCAGAACACAGGTCTCTTGTGGGGTGTAGGGCAATAATTTATTTATTACTGTAGGATGTTTTCAGGATAATATATCAATTTGTACACCACAACTAGCTGAGATTATGGTAAGCATTTGTTACGCTCTAGCCCGTTTAGTTCTAGCTGTTTTAAGACTTGGCAGTGATAAGTTGGGTGTGCAGAATTGGTAACACATTTAGCTATTTTGTTGTAACAGGAGACTAGTTTGGAGTTTAGTGTAGTGGTTAGGTTTGATGAGGATAGTTGTGGCATATAAGAGGGTTGGAAGCAAATAGGGTGAGGCTAGGTTTTTCCTGCTGGTTCTGTAAGGTACTTTTTTGCCCTGTAAAGGGAGACAAGTTTCTGGTGGGTCTTTTTAACTGTTTGAAGAAAATGTTGATTGAATTTAAAACTGTCATCTAGTACAACATCCAATAATTTAGTATGTGGTACTACCTCAATTTAAGTATTATTTGCAGATGTAACCAATAAAGATTGTTTTTCACTGAGAGAATGGTTTGAGGATGAAGAGAATCAGTTTGTTTGTTTGTTTTTTTTTTTTGGGGGGGGGGGTTAAGGATCAGATCTTTAAATTTTCAGGCAGGTTTCAATTGAAGCAAAAGAAAGAAAGTTGAGAGATTTCTTTGAGTCTGGATATTTTTGGTCTGTACATATTAAAGTTGAATCATCTGCATATTGCACTATATTTGCTTGCTCGATCACAGTATAAAGCTTGTTTATACAAATATTGAAGAGTAGGGGTCTTAGTATAGAGATCTGAGGGACGCCTATAGTAACAGAGATAGGAGAAGAAGTCTTCTTTGGTGGCTTGTTGTCTTCCAGAGAGTTAACTAAGGAACTATGTAAGGGAGGATTGAGACAGACATATAGATGACAGTTCAGTAGGTAAGTGTTGCAGTGATACAGTGTTCAATGCTTCGGATAAGTACAGGAACACAGCTCACTTTATGTTACCATTGTTGCTGTGCTTTTTTATAGTGTTGGTGAAGTGAAGAAGGGTGGTGGTTGTGTTGTAGTGGGGTTCTGAAACCATGCTGTGTTTCAGAGAGCAGATTATTTGAATTTAGGTGATATAAAAGTTAAGCATGAATACATTTTTCAAAGTATTTTTGCTGGGGAAGAGATATGCAATGGGCCCATAGTTATTACACTCTGTAGATAAGCCACCTTTGGTAAAGGTAGTATAATGGATTTTTCCAGATGGAAGGAATATACTTTTTGGGTGTAGATCTAGTTCGCAAAATTGAAACTGGAAAAGCAATTGCATCTGCAGCCATTTTTAAATGGTCCAAGGAGAGTTGGTCAACTAAGGTGGCCTGTATCATTTTATGTAGGAGTTTTTTTAATGGTGGGAGTAGATACCGGGCTGAAGTCAAATAGATGACAATATTTGGTACAGGCTACAGGTGCTGACAGGTTATTTGAGATATTAATGTTGATGAGGGACAATATTGCCTGTATAAAATAGGTGTTAAACGGTGTGGGAATTAAATCAGTAATATATATTGTTGGATGTAGGAGTGGGGGTGGTAGTTTGGCTTGGATGGAAAAATTTGTTTTTAAACATCCAGAAGAGTTTTTGGTTGTTTTGATGCTTATTTTGATGGATCATATAATAGGCGTGCTTGTCTTGTTTTATTTTATATTTTGTCCTATTCCTTAGTTGCCTGAAAAGTTGAAATGCATTTTGTGTTCTGTTTTTGAGTTAGTCTTTCCAGGCTTTGCCATACTGTAGCATTAATTTATTGGTTTCCTTTATTAGCCATGGCACATGATTGGATTTGACCCTTTGATACATACTGGGACAAGGTTATTCAGAACAGAATTTTTAGGAATATTTCATGGAAGTGTGTATCAACATAGTCTAAGGACAAAGAATTTAGCATTTTCCAGTTATATTCCATTAAAGACTCGATAAAAAAATGTCTTTAGGAAACTTTATTGATTTACACACTTGGTTATAAATTATATTTTTATCTTAGATATTGTAACTTCTGAAAGCATAAGTAGCTAGATCATAGGATCATAGGTGATTATTAGGATAATGGCTGTGGAGTTTACGGCCAAAAGAGAAACCTCAATCAGCACCTGTCACTCCTATCAGTGAGGGACACAGATGGAACCCCTGGGGCAAATTTGTGGTTGCCCATCCACTCATCAAGGTTGTGCTTGAAGAGGGTCAGCAACATACTTTTTTTGACGTGTATGGGGAGTCTATTCCAGAGACGGGGTAACCTTCGGGAGACAAACCTGTCTTTATAGCAGGTTTTGTTAATGTCACAAATTAGATTTAAGCCTTTCATTTGGGTACTATGTGAGGAGTTAGATTTATGGGTATCGACCATCTCTAGTAGAGCAGGGTCTGAGATTGCCTTGTAGGTGAAACACAGATCACCTCTGAGCAATCTGTATGATAAAGAGTAGAGTGATAGTGATTTGAGCCTGTCCACATAGGACAGGTGTTGGATGCCATGGATTCTCTTTGTGAGGTATTTCTGTAGCCTTTACAGTTGGTGCAGGTGTTTGGAGAGGTACATACCAAATGGGGCATTGTACTCAATTACTGACCTAATGAGGGAGGAGTACAGAGAGGTAATGACCTCCTTTTTTTTTCTGGATGCAATCCCTTTACTTAAGAGATGAACCAAATAAAAGGCTTTTCTGCCACTGTCGCTACATGATGGTCAAATGTAAGACTGCTATCAAGTTGTATACCCAGGTCTCTCACCATAGTTTGTGTGGTTAGGGGGTTGCAGCTAATGTGGTAATCAGTAGGGGTCATGTTTTTGCCAAATGGTATGATAATACATTTTTTTGCATTTAACTTAAGGTCATGACTTTGGCACCAGTCATTTGTTGCTATGAGCCCCTCTTGAAGTATGTTACATCATTTGGAGAGTCAATGACAGCACCCAACTTACAGTCATCAACAAACTTGGTCAGCCACAGGCCTTTTGTCTTTGCTTAAACCTCTAAAAAGTAGATGCCAAACAATAGGGTTTCCAGGACAGATCCCTGGGGGACACCATTAGTGACAAGTCTGAGGTCAGAGATAGTGGCACCTATTTTGACCTTGTGGAGCCTATCCACCTGATGAGATAGAAATTTACACCAAGTTCTATTAGCTTTTTGATGACGCCCGAGTGGGGGATTGTTCATAGGTTCATAGGTAGGTACTAGGCTATTGGCCCTAGGGCCTATACAAGCTCAGCCAAAAAGGTACCCTGGTTTTTGCCACCCAAGAAAATTATTTCCTGTGCCATGTCGAGCAGAGCCACAGAAGTGATCCCCTCACACCTGCCTCTGTTTCTGTGTCTTGGGGATACTTCTGGTCTTTGGTTTCTGGAATGAAGTATTTGTATTTTGTTTTGATAATTGCATATTTCAGTAAATTTGTGAGGTGATTGCTTGTTTAGATATGCAGTATACCTTTTTGCATATCTAGTAACTGCATGGTGCATTAATGCCTATAGTGCTTAGGTGTTGGGTGGTGAATTTCATATTTACCACCCAATCATCAAGATTTTTCTTGAAGAGTGCTAATGAGGAGCTTTGTTTGATATAGATAGGTAGTTTATTTCAGTGTATGGGAAGTCTCTGGGACAGGAATCTATCCCTCTGGCATGTTCTGTTTATTGTGGTGGCAAGGTTTAGGTCCCTAGAGTGTGTAGCTCGAAGGGATTGGGATTTCTTTAAGTGGAGCATGTCCAACAGCTCTGGGTTTGACATAGCTTTATATGTTAGGCAGAGATCACCTCTGAATAGGTGATATGCGATGGAGTAAAGCTGGAATTTTTTGAGACGGTCTGCAGGCCGGTAATCCTCTTTGTGAGGTTTTTCTATGGCTTTTCCAGTTGTTGTAGATGTCTTGTAAGGTACATACCAAAAGGGTCATTGTACTCTATAATGGGTCTAAAGAGTGATGAGTAGAGGTGAACAATGACCTCTTTTTTCTGGATGAGAAACCTTTTGCGATGAGGTGTGCCATGTAGAAGGATTTCCTGACTACTGTGGCAATGTGATTATCAAAGGAGAGACTACTGTCCACCTGTGTCCCAAGGTCTCTTACCACACTTTCGGTGTTATGTATACTACCGCCTATGTTGTAGTTCATGGGTACAGAGTTTTTACCAAAGGGGATGACAATGCACTTTTTGGCATTGAGCTCGAGGCCATGGCTTTGACACCAGGCATCTGTCTCCATGAGGCCCTTTTGTAGGATGTCCACATCATTAGGAGTTTAGATTATGGCTCCTAGTTTGCATTCATCTGTAAACTTTGTTAGCCAAAGACCTTCTGTGTTAGCCTGTACTTCAGAGAAGTAGATACCAAACAGGAGAGGACCCAGAACTGAGCCCTTGTCATTGGTCTGAAGTCGGATTTGGAGTCTGCTACTTTCACAGTGTGGGTTCTGTCAGTGAGCCAGTTGGCAACCCATCTTGTGGCATAGGGATTTGTACCTAGTTTAGTGAGTTTATCTATAATTCCAGAGTGGGAGATGGTGTTGAAAGCCTTGGCAAGATCTAGATAGGTTGTGTGATCCACCTTACCCTTGTCTATGGCTTTGGTGACTGCTTCAAAGAAGTCTATCAAGTTTAGAAGACATAATCTGCCTTTTACAAACCCGAACTGGGTGGGGTCTAGAGTTTGGAGATTACCAATGTCTTTGTTTATAAGTTCCATGATGATACGTTCCATGGCTTTGCAGACCAGGCTCGTCAGGCTAATGGGGCAGTAGTCCCCAGGGTCTGTGGTGGCTCCCCCCTTGTGGAGTGGGATAACCATCGCTGTGTGCCATTCAGTGGGCACAAAGCCTGAGGCAAGGCTATGATTTAACATGGTACTTAAGTGGGGTGCCAGTTCGTTCTGTAGTTCATGTAGAATGCAGCCTGGGATATTGTCTGGTCCCATAGATGCTGTGTTCTTGACTTTGGAAAGTGTGGTTTTTACCTGTGCAGCCGTGATTACAGGAACTTTGCATTCTTCCGGTATAGAGATGGGCCCATTAGGGGGTAAGAAGGGGGTAAAGTTAGCACTGAACCTATCTGCCAGGATGTTGGCAATATCAGTTGGGTCTGTATATTTAGTGCCATTGTGCTGTAACTCAGAGCAGATCTGAGTGTTGCCATTGAGATTCTTGACATAGCAATAGAATGTTTTGTGGTTGTCTTTAGAATCAGTGGCAATTTTGTTTTCATAGCTAGCTTTGGAGGATTTTAGCAGGGATCACAACTTCTTAATGAGGCTGACCAGGGAGCTCCTCCACTCATGGGATTTTACTCTTTTTTGCAACAGTTTCTTCCTTCTGTTGTACAGTTTGTTTATGGCAGGGGACCATCAGATTGGCTTCCTTTTTTTGGAGGATAGCATCTTGGTTCTGTTTGGGATAGCACAATCCATGCACTTGTGTAAGTGCTTATAAAGTGCAATTGTGTAGGATTCAGTAGTCATAACTGTATTGTCCATCTGCATGGGTGTCATGAAGTTCACCACTTCTGTCTTAGGAAGCATGAAGTTGGCTTTGGAGAAATATTTTACAGTGGTTTCCTTAATGGGGGTGGGGGCAGGATGTGGATATCTTGGGTGATTAGCTTATGTTCAGATCGGACCAATGAGGCATTGACTTCAGGTGTGGAACACTGGACGCTCATGTTGGTAATGACTAGATCTAGGATATTGTTGCCCCTGGTGGGGGTGTGGATAAGTTGATCCAGGGCACTGGAGTTTATGAATTCCAGAAAGCGTTGAGTGAAGAAGTTGGTACATGAGTAGTTTTCCCAGTTAATGGTGGGGTAGTTGAAATCGCCCATTATTAGGGTGTTTGGTTGAACCCTAATATTTTCCAGTACATCATGAAAAGAGGAGTAGGAATCCTGGGGCATGGCAGGGGATCTGCAGCAAGCTACAATTTGGATTTTTGCTTGCCTGTTACTGTTATTGTGGTGAATTTGTCATTTGAACCTTGCCTAAAAAAAGGCACTATAAGGGCATCAAGAACCTTAGCCAGTATTCAGAATTCCAGGGGTGACAGGTGCAGGCCATCTCTGGCAAAGCATCGTGGTCTGTCAACCATGTCATCCTAGGCAGATACTGGAGCCCTTTAGAATGACACCAGAAGATTAGCCAATTGTTGAAGTCAATCATTTTGTCCTTGTACTGTGGCATCATTATGGGTGATGACAGAATGCTACTTAGGCTACAAGATTGGAGAGCTCTTCCATGTCTCTTTTCATGTAGTCCAGGGAGGTAAGTCTCAGGTCATTCACACAAACATGGACAATGACAGAGTCATATTTGTACTTGTTGTAAAGTGACCTGAGTGCGTGGGTTATGTGGCGGATCCTGGCACCTGACAGGCAGCTGACAGTAAACTTCTCCTTGGTTAGCCTGGTGAGTGGGACATCAATGTGCCTGACTATAGAGTCACCTATGACTAGTGTGTTGGGTACGTTGTTTTGCCTTATTGGCTGTGGTTGAGTGGCACACTGAGTCTGCGGGCTATGTGTCATTTGGATTGCGTTGGGGGGTTGTGGTTGCTTGCATTTCTGCTTTGGAGGTCTCTGTTGCTTGAGCAGATTATTATTGAGAGTCTCCGCAAATGTTTTTGTGTTTCTATGTGTGGATTTTGGTGGTGTAGATTTAATAAGACTATGTGATGAGTGTGGTGTGGTGCAAGTGTTTACCTTCTCCTTTTAACTGTCAAGTTCAGTCTTGGTTGGAGAGAGCTTTACCTCCAGTTTGGCTAGATAAGTGCATCTCACACAGGTTGTAGTGTTGGGTGGTAGGAGGAGAGGGTTGTCTGTGTACAGATTATGAAAAGGCTTTGGCCAAGTTAATGTGTATGTGCTGACTTTTTCTCATCCAGTGCCTTGGTGACAGTCTCAAAAAAGTCAACCAGTTTGAACAGGCAAAATCTACCATTGACGAATCCAAACTGGGTCGGGTCAAATGCTTGGAGATTGTCTATGTCCTTGTTTATGAGGTCCATAATAATATGCTCCATGGCCTTACAGATCAGACTTGTCAAGCTAATGTGGTGATAGTTTCCAGGGTCAGTAGTGACA
Organism: Protopterus annectens; assembly: GCF_019279795.1. Classification (NCBI taxonomy): domain Eukaryota; kingdom Metazoa; phylum Chordata; order Ceratodontiformes; family Protopteridae; genus Protopterus; species Protopterus annectens. Next base: position 457,211,702 of record NC_056732.1, on the reverse strand, counting down.
CTACCTTTGTGCAAAGGGATGACAATGGCAGTTCTCCACTCTGCTGGAATGAAGCCTGTAATTAGTCTATGGTTTAATAGGGTGCTCAGTAGTGAGGCTAATTCTTGCTGGAGATGTTGCAGAATACAGCCTGGGATATCATCAGGTCCCAAGGAAGCTGTGTTCTTTGCCTTTAACACCTGATCAACAGAGATGTGAGGTATGGGGCAAGTATCAGTGATGTCAAATGGGCCTTTGGGGGGAGCAGAGGGTGAAGTTTGCTCTGAACATGTCTGCTAGCAGGTTGGCTAAGTCAACAGGATCAGTGTAACTGGTACCATTAAGATCTAATTTGGAACAAACTTGGGCTTTGCCATGGAGGTTTCTGACGTAACTGAAAAATGCTTTGTGGTCAGCCTTTGTTTCAGAGACTAATTTTGTTTCATAATTGGCTTTGGAGGTTTTCACTAGTGATCTAATTTGCTTGTTGAGGCTGAGGAGGAAGATTTTCTATTTAGGAATGTGTGCCTTTTTACCCTTGGACAACAGTTTCTTCCTTTTGTTGTAAAGCCTATTGATAGAGGATATCCACCACATAGGTTTGTGTTTGCTTGAGGAGCTGGTTTTAGTTCTGTTGGGTATGACCAAGTCCATGCAGTTGTACAGGTGCTTGTATACTGCACTGGCATACTGTTCAGCATATTTGTCTGCATCTTCTGAGGGGGCGGTGGTGTGAACCTAGTGATATCTTCCCTTAGAAGGTTGTAGTCAGTTTTTGAGAAGTTTTTTTTGGCCTAGTTATGTCTTGGGGGGGGGGGTTGGATGGGATAGACACATCAAATGAGACAGACTGATGGTCTGATCTCACCAGGGAATAACTTACTATGGGGGTGGTGCAGCGGTCACCCATGTTGGTGAGAACTAAGTCTAGAATGCTATCTCCCCTTGTGTGGGATTAGACAAGCTGGTCTAGTTCTTTAGAACTGAAGTCAAGGAATCAGTGGGTGAGTGCATTAGAGCAGGAATAGTTCACCCAGTTTATGGTAGGGTAGTTGAAGTCACCAAAGATCAGGGTGTTAGGGGGTACCTTGATGGACTCAAGTACGTCCAGGTAGGAGGAGTGGGTGTCCTAAATCAAGGGTTGGGGTTTATAGCTGGCTATAACTTGAATGGGTGTCATGTCAATTGCCAATTGCACCTGGAGAAGTTCTAGTGCATCATGCTGGCAAACCAGTCTGGAGGTGTGCTTGTTTTTAATGAAAATAGAAACTCCACCATCCTTAATCTTCCCGACCTCATTTTGGGGTTAGAATGTGCGGAATGAGGTATAACCTGTTAAGGCAGGTGTGCTCTCTGCAGCCTTGAACCAAGTTTCCATGACTGCACAGATGTCAACATTTTCTAGTGCTAAGAGAGCCTCCAATTAGTGCATTTTCAGGTTAAGGCTCCTTGTGTTAAGCAGCATGACCTTCAGTTTGCTTTTTGACAGATCTTTTATGTTGGAAGATTTGTCTGTGGGACATTGCCTAAAAAATCACAATGGGGGAAGCAAGAGCCTTTGTCAGAATCCTGAATCTCAGGGGTGACAAGTGGAGGCCAGTTCTGGCAAAGCATTGAGGCCTGTAAATCATGTCATCCCAAGCAGACAGATACTGGATCTCCTTGGAATGACATCAGAAACTAAGCCAATTGTTGAAGTCAATTATTTTTTGTTGGTATTGTGGTATCATTCTTGGTGAATGTAAGATTATGCGTATGGCTAGGGTCATACCTGCCTGGAACACATACTCTGACAGCTCAATCTTGTCTCTCTTTATATAGTCCAAGGAGGTACGTATCAAGTCATTCACACCAACATGAACAATGACAGAGTCATACCTGCACCTGTTGAGGAGAGACTTAAGTGCGTGCGTGATGTGGCAGATTTTGGCACCTGATAGACAACTGACTGTGTTCTTCTCCTTGCCAAGCCTGGTGAGAGGGACATCAGTGTGTCTCACAATTCAGTGGCCAATGACTAGTATATTTGGTTTAATGCTGTGCCTTATGGGCTGTATGAGCTTATTGTTATGTCTTATGGGATGTATTTGTGAGACACTTTTGTGTTGTCTGCTGTCTGTGATGTGTTTGGTGCTGTGTGGAATGTCTGTGAGTGTGTTTTGGAAGGGTCTGCTCTTTAGGTAAGTTTTTATTCAGGATCTCTGTATATGCGGGTGTGTGCTGTGCTTGACTATGTGATGTGGGTGGTGTGTTGTCTATGCTGGAAATCTCTTTTTCAGGGGTACTGATTGAGGCACAAGAGAATATGGATTTCATTTTACTGATAGATGCATTTCTCCAAAGTAGAAGAACTATGTGCTAGGAGAAGAGGGTTGTCAGTGAGCATGAGGCAGTTGCTACACTGTCTCAGTATGTCCATGTTGACAGGACTGGCAAGAGAAACTGATGGGAATTGTCCAGACATAGTTTTCTGAAACTTGGAAGGACATGGGGAGAAATAGTTTAGATGAGGGCTTATCTACAACAGTGTAGAGCACAAAAATCTTCTTAAATGTAAAATAACTGGCCTGAAGCCCAAGTGCTAAAACCAAGACTAAGAGGGTTAGAATAACAGACAAATTTAATCAGGCTGCTAACAAGAAGTAATAAATGCAGCCGAATAAAACCACTTCAACACTTAGGAGTAAGGAGGAAGAATAAAATAAATAAATCAAAAAGTGTAATATTTTTTGTTTGGTTTTATGGAGTGGGAAGGAACAGAAATTAATTCAAGATTAAGAAACTAAGGAGGCTGGCCTTTCCAAATGCTCTGTCTGTACACAGTAGAATGAGCGGATGAGATGGGACTGGGAGGATTGTCCAAAATCAAAGAAGCAAGGGGGTAGCCATACCAAATGATCACCCTGTACTCAGTACAGTAAGCAAATGAGATTGCCTGTGAGGAGTGTCCAAAATCAAATTAACAGCAGGTGCAGGCAATTCCAAAGCCACCAGATTTAAGAACAGACCAAGACTATGGTGGGAGGGTAGGAAAAACAAAATGGATGGTCACTTAAAATGTCTGAAAGGCTACCAGTCTTCTCTAATTTTATTGGGTCTGTGAGCAAGAATCCCATCTCTGGTTGATTGCCTACCAGTGCTTTTGTGGACTCTAGTTACTGATGTAATTAACTGTGTAAAGCCATCTAGGTTTATGGAATCAGATGGGATTTTGCTATTGATAAGCTGCCAGTCTATGTTTAAGTAATCTGGTATTAGTGTTTCATGTTGTGTATGGTGGGATATGCAGTAAAATATGCTTTCCACACTGTTAATGTTTTTACTTGGTGGGATATATATGGCTGCTAAACAAAATATTCTTCTATTATTGATTATGAGGAGCAGTATAAGTAGTTCTAGATTATTAAATTGTGGTATCTCCTGTGTGTTCATGGTTAGGGGAGTTCTTGTAGATGATGTAATTCTGCCTGCCAGTTTATTTGTCCTGTCAAGTCTAATTACATTGAAAGCAAGTGCAGATAATTTTATTGTCACTGATGTGCTTTTTCAGCCAGTTATCTATAGCTATGACTATGACTGAAAAATATGTGGCAATACAAGTATGTATGTTTTGGATTTTGTTGTATATGCTTCTAAGACTGATATTTAGGAGGAGAAATCTGGCATTGGGGGATGGGAGTGGGAAAGAGAGTGCTACATTTAATAATGTGCCATTTTTTTTTTTTTTTTTTGCTGTTGTGTCAGGCCAGTGTTTGGGTAAACATCTCCACTGATTTTTTTGGGTAAAAATTTTATAAAGGAAAATATGTAACCAAATGCATTTGGGTATTAGTTGTATTAGACTTTGTATAGTAATGTTGTTGCGTCTTTCGGCTTTTCACGGTTAGGGGTCGCCACAGCGGAACTCCGGTCCACTAATGATTGGCAGTAGATTTTTATGTGACGAGTTGCCGGCCCTGATGCACAACCTTCAATGAAGGTACGCCCATTCATGCATGTCTCCACACAGAAGACGCTCTAGCTGAGAATCGAACAGGACAACGTCTTACTGTGAGGTGACAATGCTACCGCAGCACCACCACCGCAGTTGGACTTTGTATAGTAATATAATGCTTAAATTTAGTGTACTTGTGACTGGTCTAAGAAGGTTTGTTAAGACATAGTAGGTGCAGTGTTGATTGTCAGACTTCGTAAATGTTGGTAAAGTCAGTGTGGGTTTCTAGGAGTGTTAATTATATTTAGTGGGCAGATATGGTAGTTGATAAAGAGAGTTAATATGTAAGAAGACACACTAGCAGGATTTGATGCAGAGACATTTTGTATGACATGCAAGGTATATTTTGCTAAAGATGTGGGTTTGCACTGTAAATGTTTCTAGGACAAGAGTAGTTGTAGTTACAGCAGTATAACATCTAAAAAGACATGCTGGGTTGCAGTATTTTAAATGGATGAGTGAGAGATACTAATGGAAGGGCAACTGTTATTGCGTTATGTTCTAATTGTTTGGATGCAATGTAGTTAAGGTGAAGTAGAGGAGTGGAGTTAGGATAGTTTACAAGTAAAGTAGAAGGGAAGAAGGAGAGTGGGAATTGGGGTAGGGTAAGGACCAGCATGAGCCCAAGCATAGTGAGGATGAACGGATCATGGCCCAACCACTGTATCAGCAATGCAACAGTTTTATTTAAAGAAATCTGTAAACGTTGGTTATAACATAAAGTAAGAAAGTTCTCAAATGTAGGTTACAACTGTATGAGCTGAACAGTGCAAAATAGAAGCTGAAAGAGGGAAAAAGAGAATTACAGGGAGCTGTACATGAGTCCAGGAAGACTAAGCAGAGATTTACATATGTGGTTAAGTATTTAGTGTATTAGCCACAGAATACTACAGTAAAGGAAGAAAAGAAGAAGGAAGTAGTCTGAAAGTGAAAGCAAGGCAAGTAGTTTATCCTCTTGAGTATGGAGAGGAAACAAGCTATGTAGTGTCTGTTATTTTGTACTACACAAAAACCTGTTAAGCTTATTGTCCATTATTATGGGCTGTAACATATACCAGTAATATAGAGTAACTGAGGTGTTGTTGGGGGTTTTATGGATCCCTGCCCTCTAGTACAGAGTGTGCATCATACAGCAACCTGCTTCAGCTTGGACTGGGTAGTCAGGCTCTACAGAGTAGAAGTAGAGATAGATATTTACTTTGCACATGCTTGATCCTTTCAAGAATGGACTCCAGGCTTGGGTGTCAGTTTCTGGACAGTGATAACTCTTATGCAGCTTGTGCTGAGCATTAGCTGTGGTTGGTGTGGTCATGGTTGACAGAGTAACAGCAGAGATGGATATCTAGTTTGACTGCATAGTCTTGGTTCTTTCAAGGGTGGACTTCAGGCTTGCTTGTCAGTTGTTGAACAGTGATAACTCTTATGCAGCCTGTGTATTAGCTGGGGCTAGTTTTGTCATGGTCGATAGAGTAGGAGTAAAGAGGGTGATTTATTCTGACTAGATGCCAGGGGGCCCAGGAAAGGCATACATTTAGTATGAATTCAAAGATGGTACCTACAGGACACATTTCCATTCATTTAATGTCATATAAAAACATATATCAGTTATTTACACACTCAATTTTTAAATTCATGCTGTAAAATTATTCAGAAGTTATTAACACAAATCAATCTAACTAAATAGTTATATCTCTTTCACTATTTTTTTTATATTTACCTGTACCCATTTTTTTCTTCCACAACCACTTTCTTATTTCAGCTAATACATGATCTTACATTTCTTCAATATATAACAATTTCTCACACCTGTTTTTTTCCACAGCTCCCTTCTTTTCATGAACAATACTTTATCCCTTTTATCAGTGACACATTTCTTTATATCATTCTTCTCATATCATATCATATCATATCATATTCATATTTATGCAATTAAACCTTTACCATTTGTATTCATTTTTAAACTTTTCCCAAAATTCTTTATTCTTTTTGGAGTACAAAAACAATATTTTGTTATTTTTTTCTTCACTACAGTCAGCACATTTCTTTCCTCAATCACCTTATATTTCATATTCCGGTTTACTGGTAACTTGCCTAACAAAATTTCTCGACAACCTCCTATGCTTAATAAAAAATTTCAAACCTTTTTCTTCTGTTTTTTATTGCCTTTTTCATGTTCATTTAATTCCTTCCACATGCATACCATTTTTTGCCATTTTTTATTATTTTCCCATCAACCTCACTTTTAACTTCTATAATCTCATATTTTTATCATGTTCTTTTTCTTCCATGCTGTCCTTATTTCTTTACTTTTCCCTGTTTTTTCCCCATACATTTTTATACTTTTCATATCACATCTTGCCTATCATTTTTATATTTATTTTACCTTTCTTGTTACCCAAAATAAATGCATAGATACTAAATGCGCTATTAGATATTTTTATTGAAGCCACTTTCTTTATTATAAATTATCCCTCTTTTCACCAGGTTTAGCCTTGAGCCCCAAATAAAGCTAAATAATCTGTAATAACCTTGAGTGGGAAATATATATATTCACCCTTAACATGCTATCTTTCCTAATACATAACTATTAAGCATACATGTATTTTACTGAAATGATAAGCAAAAATGTTTCTATCAAACTAACATTTTTTTATTTGTTCCAGTATCTCCTTCCACTGATGTATTACACTTTCATACTCACCTAACCACACTCCCAAAATCCTTACTTCATTTCTTGTGAAATACTTTCCATTTTTTTAATCTCACCAAATTCCCTACACATCATTTTGTTTAATTGCAGGCCAATTTCTTTTAACAGCTTTTCAGTCCTTATTATAACCTCACTTATCCATTTATTGTTTTTGAACTAAATCATCTGCATATATCACACATATTGGTAATATAACCAGTAGCAGCTGGTGACTTCAAATCAAAGGGGGGCTTGTAAGAGACAGCTGAATGGTTGGGGCCAATGGGAAGGATGTGGCCAACTAGAAAGGGGTGGAGCTATGCTCAAAACCACAAACACTGAGCCTTTAATTAAATATGCTTCCCTGGGTGTCAAACTGTCATTATGAGAGTCCAATCAAGACAAAATGCATTGGCTACATGACAGCTTACTTAATATCTAGATGGAAACAAAAAGGTTGTGAGGCATGAAAAACTAAATTACTTTTTAAATACATTACTGGAATGCCAGTCAAAATCAAGTATAAAAAAACAAGCAGCACTCAACTCAAACCACTTCTCCTTGCACTGCAGTTCTAATTATAATTTATATTCAGCTTTATAAAAGTACCAAGTAACAGCCTGAAAGTAACAATCTCTGTGATACCCCAACTTGTTAAAATGTTTCTTATCCAAAAAAGACCTACTGCCTGACAACACCTATCTACTTGTTTCATGGGGAAAGCATGATCAAAGTAAAAAATGAACAGCAAACAAGAAACAAGCTCAAGATAAATTGCTTAAAGGATTACTGCACAGGTTATGGACCACACATGATAGATTGGCATTCTGTTTACTTTACGGGTAAAGCCTGCAAAGATGACTGCAAGTTTCCAACAAATGTAATGAGCATCTGAAAATACTGTAATCCTGTCCTTTATTACAAATACTGTCATATGTATTTCAATACCTAAGGCTTATACGTTATCTAGCTAAGTAAATATTCTCTGCGTGGCAACAACAAAAAGGCTTTCAATGTTGGTAATTCTTTAACAGTATGCTTATTAAAACTTACTTGTATCTTACAATCTCAGACAAGCTTACCTGATGGTCATTAAAGCATTGCTACTTAAACACAGCAACAGGCACTGCAACAACATGCATTGTCTGAATAATAAGAAGCCTAAATCAACAGTATAAAAATATGACAGAAAACCAGAACATTCTGCAAAATCAAAGACAGATGAAAAGCCACTGTAGTACTTGTGTCTACCTTGGATGGGGGGATACTCTGCACATTTACACTACATAACTGCTCCTTGCCTTGCTTGAAAACATCCAGATTCACTACATGGGGGAGTAGGGTGCAACAAGTATGTCACAATTTGAAATGTCTCTGGCTGACGGTGATGACCCTGACACATCTGTCATACCTCTCAACCTCAGAGCAAGAAATCTGGACAAAGCCATTAAGAGAAGTAAGACAAAGGCCCAAAAATAAGGACAATCTTTAAATATTGCTCTTATAAACTTAGAAAGATAATGCAGGTCTTGCATTAGAATGAATTTTCTGATGGTTATGAAATCTAAAAGTCAAATGTCTGACATTATATTCTAACTTCAATCTTTAATAATTTGCCACTAATTTTCCAGAAAACCACAGTTTTATGAACAACGGACCAAAATGTGATGAAAAATATAAAATAGCAACACAATACAGCTGGGAACCTGACAAAGAAGGGACACTTTTTAATATTAGTACTGTTAAGTTGAGCAGTTGACAAGATAAGAGAATCTACATGTATTTCTGAAATAAAAGTAATCTATAACTCTGATCATTACAATTATTTATTAATTGTAAACCCTCCCCATTTTCTTCCAAAATTGCCATTTTGCAGAGGGATTATTAGGGGGAAAGCAACATTTTCAGCCAAAATCAGGGACAGTTGAGAGGTTTGGATATACCTAATTCTATAAAATGATTTATTTGTGTGTACCTCTCAACTACTTAATGCAGGAAATCTGGACAAGGCCAAATATATTGGGGAAATATACAAACAGTACTAAAAATTGCTCTTGTATAAACAGATAGTTGATAGAATAACAGGTCTTGCTTTAGCATGCATTCTTCTGAAGGGTATGAAGTCTGAAACTCAATATCTGTCCTTATTTAGTGACTTCACTCTTAAATGATTTGCCAGAAAGCCACAGATTTTTATGTGGAACAAATCAAAAATATGAAGCAAAAATCTATTAATTCTGAGTAAATTTGGACAGTTGAGAGGTATAGTTCAGCCGGGTCTGTCTTTCAGTTTGCAACCCTTTCCCCCTCACAAAGTCATGGTCGAATGGCGCCTCCCCCTGCAGCCATTCCAATGTCCCATTATTTGGCTATTTCACCCCATATACCATAAACACTGTAATGTGCATACTGCTTTACTTCTATGATGATTTGGATTTCATTTAAATGTTTTATTTTACATTTGACAGCACAAACACTAATAGACATCTGCTAAACAAAGCAATGCAATCTGACAATGAAAACAGAGTTAGCATTAAAACTTCTCTACCCTTGAAACTCACATTCATTGAAACAGCATTGAAACCCACATTCAAAGAAAATACATCTGGCCAGTGGCAGATAAAGATTAACTTTTGGCTTTTTTCAAATCATGAGTCCCTTGCACACAAAACATACATGTGTTCTTTGATACACCTTCCTGATTGTATTAAATTATATTCCTTGTATAACACAGTGCAGGTGTTAGAGGGCATTTTAAATTTGCTTTAGACATTTTTCCAGTAAACAATGAAACAAAATGTATGCACCAATAATGACAAAACTGCCCAATTCAGAATATTTCCATCATAAATGTTTACTCAAACTTTGATAATCCACCAGTATCAGTAAATATGCACAATCTTTGCAGCAGTAAAAGTCATCTAAATAATTCCACATTAAAAAGATCTGTAACTAATGAGGAGGTTGCTGCTAGCAAAAAACTTTATATTTCATTGTTTCATCTACAAATAAAGTGCATGTTGCCCTTCAGGAATAAATTGACTATACAGAAAAAAATGATAAGCTAGTAATATTGCAATAGGGAATGGATGGCAAACTGATAACAGGTTCATAGTTACTAGGTATCTCTGCCAAAGAGGACAGTCTAAGGACTGCAGCATCCACCCCTTTAAAAGTACAACACAGTATAGTATCAGCAATGCATCGACATACTGTAGGAGTAGAACCCACAGCCTTCTGCATCAAAAGGAAGTACACTACCTGTTGTGCTATTAAAAATGCAAGCAGGCTCACCATAAGCAGCACTAAAAGTCTCTTCCCCTGAAGCTCTCAGCTCCTTGTAAAATCCACTTGACACTCAACTGTATCTCTCTACTTTGCAGCTCAGGAAATCTGGAAAAAGCCAACATTTATTGGGGGGACAAACCCCCCCAAAACCAGGGGCACATTTTAAACATTGCTTATATAATCTTGGAAAGTTGCTAGAATAAAATGCTGTGTTACCACCATGCATTTCACTGCCAAGTCTTGAACCCATCAGAGTAACATACCACTATGCCAAATCAGCTGTTTCTTGAAAGACAGGAAGACTAAAACTTAAATGGTTATCATTTAGTGAATTCAGTTCTCACCACAGCTCTCGATCTCTTAGCACAAAACACCTGTACAAAGCCAATAATGGGGGAATATAGCCCCCAAACATATACAGTGAATTCAGTTATCACCATTTCTCTCAACCTCTTAGCACACAAAACCTGGGTAAAATATAATGAGGGAATACAGACCCAAAAATAGAGACAAATTTGAAATATTGATCTTATAAACTTAGAAAATTGCTAGAATAAAAGTTTTTGTATTACCATGCACTCTCTAAAAAATATGAAGTTTGAAATTCAAATGGTTGTCATTATTTAGTGAAGTCAAAATCCAGAAAACCACAGATTTTATGAGTAACACAATAAAAATATGAATCAAAAATCTAAATAGCTTTCACAAGTAGTAGAAGTAGGGAATTCAGGCTCTTGCTACCTGTAGCCAAGGTATAGGGTTTGAGCCTGAGTTATTCTGTAGCCACCAGGTATATTTCCTGAGTTTCTATCTATCCACCAGGTATATTTAACGGGGGGCATTTTACACACACACACACACACACACACACACACACACACACACACACACACACACACACACACACACTCTCTCTCTCTCTCTCTCTCTCTCTACCTGCCAGCTTCATTTTAAATTTCTGCAACAGCTTCAAAGTCGCAACCCCCACAAGAGCAAGCTATCCAGTCTGCAGACATTGCAGTCTGATCTCCCGCATAGACTTCTGGGCATCTCTGTAGTCTGATGCCTTCAGAACTTGATATCATTTTTTTATTTAATTTTTTTCTTTTCTTTTTACAGCTGGGGGAGGTTGCAGTCCTGCAGTCCAATAGCACTAGCCTCCCCTGAATATAAATAACATTTCCTTCCATCTCACATCTTGCCTCCCTCATTTTATACATGCACTGCTATACTTGTGCATTCATTACTGATGCAAATAAGCACATACTCATTGGCTATTCCTGTTTTACTCCTGTCTTGGCACGTTTTTCCCATCCATCCATTTATCAGAACCCATACCCATGAGTTTTCATAACATGCCTCTATAATCTGCACATTGATTCATGACTCACTTTATCAGGTGTTTTAGCTGCATCACATGCTATTAGTCTTGCTTCTTTATTTTCTTTCAGTATCATCTCTACTCCTTATTTCACTATAATTAACATTTCTTTTACCTCTCTTCCTTTTATACTTTAAAACATTTTAACTACCTCATCTAATAATGTACCCATCATTTTTAAGTAAATATCTTATAGCCAGCACTCCCTATTTTATTTATTTATTTATTTTACATTTGTTAACCGGGCTAGTCTAGTTGGATATATTTCCATTTTCAGTAAAGGCCCAGGGAGAAAAGCTCCAACAAGATAGAAAAATAAATCTATTGTTACATGGTAAATGAAAGGATTAATAAAAAATACAACAAGTAATTATTATACACTAAAGATATTTACACTTGAAAATAGCAACAGTAAAAATAAATTACACTTAAAAAGCAACAATAAAAATGTAGCATAGTAAGATTCATATGGAATTTTTCACATCAAGTAGAAAGATTTCAGCAGTATGTTGATTAGCGTTTAAACAGTACCAGCCTTGCTTACATGAATAGGCATTAAAATGTTTGGAAGTTTGTTTGGAAGACGAAGAAACAGTGGTGGAAGAGGGTGGTTAGTCAGGGTTACTACAAGGGCATAACCAGTGCATTTTGAGATGTTTTTTGAGTTTTTGTTTAAAGAGAGGCAAGGATACAATTAGTGTTAGTTCATTGGGTAGCAGGTTCCATTTTTTTCCTGCTGCGTTAGTAAACAGAGAGTCACCAACCATGTTGTTAGACTTGGTTATACTAGCAAGGAGTTTGCTAGAAGAACATAGGGAATTCAGATTTTTATAGGGGATTAAGAGATTGGAGAGTATAGGGGTGGTGTTGGGTTGGTAAAATATCTTGTGGGCAATCGTGAGTTGGGAGATTATCAAATGGTTTTGGACTTCAAGCCAGTCTAGTTGCCAAAGATTCAGACAGTGGTGGGTTCTATAGGGATTGCCAGTGGCAAATCTGGCGATGTTATTGTAGGAAGTTGCTAGTTTGTTAAGGTTATTTTTCTTTAGGTTAGTATAAATAGGTGAGGCGTACAGAAGAGTAGAGATTAGATGGGAGTGAGCAATCTTGGTTCTGGCTGCTGGGGTTAGGAAAGGTTTTATTCTATATACGGAGCCTATTTTTCTGTTGACTGTTTTAATGGTGTTATTAATATGGTAATCAAATGTAAGGCTATTGTCAATGGTTATTCCTAACAGTTTAGTGGTAGAGTCAGGGAAAATAATAGTGCCATTATTTGAAGAGACTGAGAAATCTATGGGGGAAACCATGTTTCTACAGTGTTAAATACATTTTGAGTAAGAGAATATAGTTCTGATGGAGAGTATGCTGAGCATATTAGCGTAGAATCATCTACATATTGAATGCAGGTGGCTTGAGGAATTACTATATGGAGGTCATTGATAAATAATGAGAAAAGAAGTGGTCCAAGAATAGAGCCCTGAGGGACTCCAATGGTGACTGGCAGAAAGGATGAAATTTGATTTTCCCAGAGAACTGCCTGTTGCCTGTTGCTGAGGTAGAATCTGAACCATTTAACAGCCTGAGAGTCAAAGGAAAGGGATTCAAGAATATTAATTAAGATGGTGTGGTTTACCATGTCGAAAGCTTTTGAGAGGTCAGTAAAGAGTGCAGATGAGAGGATGTTTTTATTACGGTTTCTATTGATGGTATCTGTAAAAGATAAAAGGGCAGTTGTGGTACTATGTGATGGCCTAAAGCCATGTTGGCTTTTTGCTATTATGTTATGTTGAGATAGATGATGTAAAAGTTGTTGGTGAATGCATTTTTCCATAATTTTTGCTAAGGGTGATAAGAGAGCTATTGGCCGAAGGTTAGAGTAGTCATTTGAGTTCCCACCTTTATGTAGGGGGATAATGTGGGAGATTTTCCAAATATCTGGATTGGTTCCCCTAGCATTATGGGCCTCCAGTTTTTTTTTAAATATATTTTCTTTTCACCCTTCTTCCATATATATTTTATCACTCACTTCTTGTCTTCTTCCATTATACTTTCAAAAAAAACAAGTAATCTCTGTGGTATCCCCGAAGTCTCAAACAACCCACTAAACAAGTATAGTGGGTCCAAAAACAAATCAGGGTAAGAAACTTCTCTGTGTGGAAGATTTTTTTAGGGTTCTTGTACACAGACCTGAAGAAGTCTAGAAGGACGAAAGTGATCTTTAACAACAGGCTATGAAAATAGAATATGATTTTTACAATTGATTTTTTTACATGCAAAGTGTATATGTATATATTTATATATATTTTTTGATTGCCAAATGGACTAAGGTTGATATATTTCCAGCCATGTAGTATATTGTCTTGGATAAAATCACAGACTTAATAATCTGGTTAAATAAGAGGTACCACATCATTATAAATTTTATTTAAAGTACGTAAGGGTTATATTATTATGACAGATACTAAGTAGGGCAGGACTAGCTCAAATGTCACACTGATGGGGGAAGGGATGTGAACTTAACATGTATACCAATAACACTTTGTTTTACAGCACAGTAAACCACTACCTTGCCTGATAAAAAGCATATATATATATCTATATATATATATATATATATATATATATATATATATATATATATATATATACTTAGAAAGCTTGTGAGGAAACTATTACTCTGTTAATTTTGTTTACTTGGATCACTTGTTTGTCTAATTAATAAAGGATTTTTGACTGGAAACAGACTGCCTGCCTTGCTTGGATTACTTTCAAATACTTAGTAATTCTGTACAATATTTCATATTATATAATATATATATATATATATATATATATATATATATATATATATATATTTGACTTGACAAGTTTGTTTGCTACTTCTACTACTATTGTCTAATCTGATTAATATACAGTGATTAACTAGAGGTATATGGACTGAAAATCTTCCACACAGAGAAGTTTCTTACACTGTTTTGTTTTTCTTCAATTATACCTTCCTTCATATATTCATTTAATATTAAAAACCTCCTCTTTCATCTTTTTTCATTTCCTGTTTGTTAGTAGTCATACCATACAGCATCTAATACTGGCACTGACTGATTTTTACCTTCTTTTATCACCTTTTCTATTTCTTATGTTGTTATATCATTTTCTAAAAAAAAAATCCTTACTTTTTAGATATTTTTTTCAGAGTATCATCTATAATGTGTGTGTGCAGGCCACCCAGTCAGTTTTCATGACTCCCATATCTGGCACAGATTTGACCTAAGGTGTAACTTCCCAGATGGTTATGGTATAACTTCCTACAGGGGCATTTTGTTGGTTATGCTGGACATGCCCTGGAACCCTGAAACCCATAAGAAATTCACATAATCAAACAGATCAGGAGTACAACCATCCACTATAAAAAAAAAAACAAAAACATTATAAAAAATGTGATTGGGCTGCTGAAGGCATATTTTTGATGTCTGTATTCAGTATAAACCTGCCTTGTGCATAACAATATTGACTATGTGTGCAATGCTACCCAATATTATACATAGAAAGCTGTAATAGCAGGATGGCTTCTTGCAAGGTCATTAGTTGCCAGGACAGGGAGCTGAATCTGAGACAAATGAGGAGTCAGACAAGGAGCCAGCAGCAAGGGATGATCATGCCAGATGGCGGTGGGCACAGTATGTCTTGGCACTAGTACAGAGGTAGCAGACTACACGTAGCTTTACAATATCAGTTTCACTACAGTAAAATGATGCATGTAAAAACACCAAGCAGTTCTTACTTATGCATAGGCTGGCCACAGTGTATATTAGACATAGGCAATCCAGGTAACAATCATTTGTCTAGGTGTTAAAGGGAGTACAGTAGTGCATGTCTTCACAAGGAACTGTGTGAATGTGAGTGCCGATGTGCATAAAAAGAAAAAAATTATTTCATGGTATGTGTCAGAATCAGAATGAGGGGGCTTAATATCAAGAAGGGTCAAGGTTAGTGGATGTGTATCATGTGCTGGAGGCTGTGTGTTTGTGTGTGTGTGTGTGTGTGTGTGTGTGTGTGTGTGTGTGTGTGTGTGTGTGTGTGTGTGTGTGTGTGTGTGTGTGTGTGTGTATCTAATTAACATCCTTGTTCTTGCATGGCCTTTACAAATTCTTACATTATCTATTTCTTTAACCATATTCTTTAAGTAAATGACATGCATGTATGTGCACTGAGCACATAGTCCCCACAAAACAAGCACAGAAGTGCAAGTGGACAGAAACATAAGGCAATTTCAATAGCAGTGTTACTATGGCTGCAGCTACTCATATATGTGCAAGGCATATAACACTAAAATAGTATTGAACAGTATTTTGAATATGAGCTGAGGGATGTGTCTTCCATCTGCCTTAACAATCCTGCAGTCTACCACATTCAGTACATGTTACAATGTGCCCCTTAAGACACATTTGGCCAATATATGTAAAAATACTGAAAAACTAACATCTCTTAGAGGCATTAGAATAAAGAGCAGTCAAAAGCTTGCACTGTACAAAGAAATGGATTTGTAAGAATTAGCACTTACCTTGTATAAGCAGCAGGGCCAGCCTTAGGCATAGGCGAACTAGGCGACCACCTAGGGCGCCGTATAGGCCGGCCTCAAAAGGGCACAACTTAATGCTTTAACATTTCTTTGCTTTCACTGCCCATATAGGCTAGCAATTGCACCCTCCCCCCTACTCCATACTAAAGCATGAACTTCCATTCCATCCACAGTAGTACATAAGCTATAGCACAACTCCTTAAGCCATTTTCCTCACTCATTCCCTCCCCCAGCATGTATCTGCTGAATGTGATGTGAGTGGCTGCTCTTGTTGAGCATTATTTAAAGCAATCTATCAGTGATGCTTTCGCACCACTGATGTCACGGCTACTGATCCAGTTGAGCATATATAAACAGCTCACACCCACCTCTCGTTCCTTTCTTCATTGATGAGATAGAGAGGTGGGTGCATCTATTGGCTATCGCATTACTTCCGCATTAGAATCTGTGGATGTGAGTGACTCCTCGTCATTCTGCCTGGTTCTCTGTTGCTCCATGTGGGCTATGAAACAAATGGCATGGGTTTGTGATTTTTGCTTTGTGCCTCCACCAGTCCAGACCTTCCTCCACCTTTGGTTTATTTATAGTTTGTGTTCTTTGGCTAATGAGGTAAGTCAGGGACGAGGTCCGAGGAATAATATATTTATGTGAAAGAAGCAGACAAGCACTCTTTTTTGTAGCTTCACGTGGGCTATGCAACAAGTGGCATAGGTTTGAGCTTTTTGTTTTGTGCCTCCACCAGTCCAGACCTCCTTCCACCTTTGGTTTATTTATTGTATGGCTAGGAGGTAAGTCGGGGACGGGATCGGCGGGGAATAATATATTTATGTGAAGCAGACAAGCACTCTTTTTGATGTTACTACCACACTAAGACTAACGATTGGATCCTGCGTGATGATTTAGTTTATAATCCATAACATTCATCTGTTAACTTAGGTCTTAGGCTAAGACCTAAGTTAACAGATGAATGTTATGGATTGCAAACTAAATCAGCCTAAGACTTAAGTTAACACAGATGAATGTTATGTTATGGATTGCAAACTAAATCACCAAGCAGGATCCAATCATTAGTTTAGTTGGTATATGCGGTCAGTGGTCTATTTCATTTTGCACTAAAACAGGCAGGATGTTATAGAAGTAGAGAGAAGTTTCTAGTTTGGTATGGCATTTACTTTTAAATTGAAATGGGCTATGGTCTAAACAGCAATAGGAGAGAGAGCGCGCGCGCGCACACACACAGACACACTGTACACTCACACTATCATGCCCTGAACTGTTAAAATGCAGCATGCTATTTAAAGAGAATTACGTTACATTTACAAAAAGGCTACTTAAAGAGTGCTTCATGTAGTCTGCATTTGCCCTTGCCACTTGATTGAACACTATCTAAAATTAAAATAATGGGCCATGCAACAGCTTCATTATTTCTGTACCTTAGCTCTGTTGGGGACTACTTAATGCACTGTAAATTGATATATATATATATAACTTTTTTGAAGCAGCAGTTAAAGACACATCACCTCATAAGATTGTTTAAATGCTCAAAGTGTTTTTTTAACATACAATGCATATCTGACTGTATTCCATGTTGAGTACGTGGGACATTTTCACATTTTGTGATTTATTTAACTAAATTTAATTTTATCTGCTTGAGACTAACAGCCTCATTAATACGTGGTGTAAATTTCATATTTGTTATGGAAATGCTATAACATGTTATTAAATTGTTCATATATTATCCTGTATTTTACTATCACTTGTTTTTATAACGACTTTTTTTATTTTGTTGTGCATGCTATATTACTGGGAGTCTGTGCTTGATTTTTAGATCCATTCCTGCTCACTCTGCCACTTGTGTTTTGTAATGGGGCTCTTGTGTTTTCACTTAGTTTGTTGTGGTTTATTAATTGGTGTGCCTCTCCGGGTTATGTTTGCAGGTGTTTTGGCATGTTCTCAGACTGTTCAGAAAATGTTTTGGTTTCTGACCATTTGTGACTTGTTGCTGGCACATTTTAGCTGTTTAAGTAACTAAGGTGTTTCATTCAGTGTGTGACCATTTTGTTTGCTCATTTTTTTGAAGTAAGAGATATAAAAGTTATTTTATAATTATTTTTCAGTAGACCTGTCACATGATTTATCCAGGTTTCAGTCTTCATTATTAATTCAGAGAGTATATATCACATTTTTCTTTATGACTAAGGTGCTGGTTTGCTGTGTGTGGGTTGGGATGACTCTGCTGTCCAGTGTACACCTAAAACTAATAAGCATGGACAATGCTGTACAAGATGTAGAACCAAATAATCAGGAGCATCCAGCCTTTATTTTGTAGTCTGCTTTGAGACAATGGGAAATCCAGGATATTAATAGCATGATAATTGACAAGTTTGTTTTCATAATGACAGCTTATTAATTTGTATCATAGTTAATTGGTTGAGATTTACAGCTCATTCCAGCAGTTATGGTATTAAGTGACTATAGTCAACATTATGCTTTTTAGAGGTTAGGGTGGATTTTTGAGGTGTGGCAGCTGACTTCTGTTTATTACTAATTACCTTAGTTCAGAATGAGTCCTGATCTGATCAGTATACATTTTTTCTAAGTAGCCCCTTAAATCTGGTTTTATTTCTGACTTAATTTCAGAAAGAGGATCAGATAGGATCATATGCTAAGTGGAGCAGAGTACCAACATAAATTTGTACGTATTTACCCACTTTACAGATATTGCATGTATGTGCTTCAGTTTGGTTTTTTTACAAGTGGCACCATTTTACCTTGGTACCCGCGGTGGTGGTGCTGCGGTAGCATTGTCGCCTCACAGTAAGACGCTGTCTGGTTCGATTCTCAGCTAGAGCGTCTTCTGCGTGGAGACATGCATGAATGGGAGTACCTTCATTGAAGGTTGTGCATCAGGCCTGGCAATCTGGTACGTAAAAATTAACTGCCAATCACTAGTGGACAGGAGTTCCGCTGTGGCGACCCCTAACCGGGAAAAGCCGAAAGACACAAACAAACCATTTTACCTTGGTGAATACTATATTCTTATTTCTGAATTCCTGTTGTGTTGTGACTGTAAATATTGGTTGGGATTCTATTTTTAGTGTTGTAACACAAGCTACTACAACATTTAATTTTAATTCATATCAGATGGTGATCAAGCGTTTTTTTTGCATGGTACATGGACTGCAAGGAAAATAGAACTATCATTAGAATGTTTTATGAAATTAGCTTTTTGCTTTATTTAATTTCACCCATTGTTTTACCACATTAGTCATGTCGTGACTGAACAGATTCTGCTTTGATTTTGTGATGTACTTGATTTTTTTACTGCAGATCAATAGAATGTTAAAGCATATTTGATAGCAGCATAAGCATTGCTAATGCAGCTTTTTGACGGCATATTTGTGGTGATTTTACCTTCTGATTTTGTCAAAAATGCTATATTTAACCCTTGCTCACTTTTTTGCTGTTGTGTTGGGCAATGCAGTTTTGCTTGTTTTCTAATGATACATTTTTGAGTTTGAGTTTCTTTTGTGTGAAATTTTGGTGTATCAGATTACTGTCAGTTATTTAATCAGCAGTGGCAAATTAAATGTCACAATATGTGGGTGCTCGTGAAACAAAGCTGAGTGAGCATGCGTGCACTGGAAGTTTTGTGTTTTATTTTCTTAACTCTCCCTGAACTGCATTTGAATGTAAATTTGTACTTCTAGTACCATAGTTACAGTGCAGAATTTTAGTATTTATGGTTTGAGTCTCGCACTGCTGCGTTTTTAGTTTGAGTTGCTAACACTCAGAAATGTGTTAACAAGTTGTTGGCTGCTGCTGTCCTTGAGAGAATGATGTTACTAATTGTTAATGTAGAGTAAGTGTGCAATATTTATATACCACAGTGCCTGGCTATTTAGCTGTGATTTTCCTTTTGAAAATGTCTAGAACAGTTCATCAGTGCAGTTACCTGCAAAGGTATTTGGTAGTGGTGGTAGGTTTTGTATATCACATGCTGCTGAAGTTTAAAATACCTATTGATTAAAACATGTAGGAAAAAATAACTGAATTTATTTGGCATTCTTGCCATATCAGAGGATTAACAGTGTATATGTGGGTGTGAGTGATGTTGGAGATGCTATGTACAATAGAAGTGAACTTTGTAAAGATGGTGTGGATTTATTTCTACTGCTTCAGTGCGACTTTCTAAAAATACATCAACAATGTGAATTTGTTTTCTGTCCGCAGTACTCTGATCTCACAGCAAAACACATGTAATTTGAATGTAGAATGGGAATATGATTTAACATCAAGTAATTCATGTGCTGGTTTATATATAAATATTTTGTAGTACAAAGGAAAGAAGCGAAAGTGTGGCTGTCTAATAGGTTCTTCTATCTAAGGAACAGACTGTTGTGCTATATTTTCTCAAGGAGATGTTTTACTGGCACTAAAAAGCATATTATAGGGAGGTTCTATGGTGCAGTTGTAAAAGTGACCTAGGATAATCTGTGGGGAGCATCAATGCTGTCAGCTGTCTTTTTTTTTTTTTTTGTACCATACAGTATGTTTACATTAATGTTTTGTCCTTCATAGATCTTCGGGAAACTGGTTATCTTGAACTTGATAGAAACCAACTGTTGAAATATTTGGAAGCTTCCAGTGCTCCAATGAATACCGCATCCTCTGCAAGGAATACCGCATCATCTGCAATGAATACCACATCTTCTCCATCTGTGAATCGGTAAACACTTCCAAGACAACTAAATAGCATTCCTGGAAGCTTACATTGAAGGCACGATCTGTGTGGACAGTAAATTAGATGAAAAATGAGCCATCACATCACTTTATGAACCAGTACAGTAGTAGCATTCAAAATGATTACAAGTAAATGAATAGGATGAGACGGGGGGAGTAAATGTGCTCAATATATGTATGCAAGCTCTAGTTCCAGGTGACTGGTTCTTGATTTGAATTGGCTGTCTAGTGCCAGAAATTGAGAAGCCTGTACACTGTTCTGCTGTTTTCTATTTTTTTATAGTTTTGTATAGTATAATTTTGTATAGTATAAAGCTGGCTCTAATACATGTACTTAGTTGTACAACCAGTGGTAGTTGCAAGGCCTAGTTGGGTGAATTGCAAGACTTGGGTGGGTAGGCAGCTCTAAGAATTGAGGGAGTTTATGAACTGCAATTTCCATTCCTAACATCTGAATTTACAAAATGTATTTTTAACAGACATCCTGGAAAAGGTCCAAAGAAGCTTTCTAGTGCAGCACATAGAAAAAGAAAGGCTCAGAGAGAATTGCAAGTGTCTAGTTTACATGCTTCAATGATGCGATTTATGCAGTCTATTCAGACATTAGACAGCAGTCAGTGACAAGACAGGGACAGTGAAATGCTTCAAGAGGCAGATTTCCCTGAGGTGCCAAGCAGTCCTTCCAGACCAGGTGAAAGTGACAGTTCCTGCCAAAGTCCCAGCGATGCTTGCTGTATGGTAGATGTTGACAATACTGGTACTGGATGTGCAGATAATGAATCTGAGTCAGAGGTGTGTGATAATGGCTCTGACCTTGCAGGTGGTAATGCAGAGTGTGACAGAGAGTGTGGAGCTCAGTCAGTGTCTGGGGCATCCGTTGACTCTGTTCCTGTGTGTTCAGAGCTAGGAGCAAGTCATGTATCTGACCAAGTAGTAGATGTTGTATATGAGGAAGAAAATAGGGAAGTAGATCCAGTAACACACAATGAAGTCGACAGTGACCCTGGTAAATGGTCAGATCCCATGGACGATAAAGTTCCCTGTCTGTTAAGTGCTGCAGGGCCTGTTCAGATAATGAATCACAGTTTCCCCTATGATGATCACCATAGAAGATTCAATCCCATATTTTATAATAAATGACTTACAAATGGTGAGACAGTCAGAAAGTGTTGGATGGTGTGTTCTGGAAATAATGACTTAGTATTTTGTTTTTTGTTGCAAACTCTTTAGCAGTACTCATTTAGTTGCCCTGTCTAGGTACAGGAACATGTGACTGGAAAAATTTGGGGCAAAAGCTGATAGAACATGAACAGTCAGTGAAACATAAAGAAGCTGCTGCTAAGTGGAGTGACTTGTGTTTGAGGCTTAAAAATAGCTCTACCATTGATCATCACCATGAGAATATGATAAAGTCTGAGAATACTGGAGAAATGTTCTGGAAAGACTACTTGCAATCTGTCAGTACTTGTCCCTACATAACTTGGCATTTAGGGGAAATGAAAATCGTCTCTTTACAAGTGGTAATGGCAACTTCCTTGGGTTAGTGCAGCTGTTGGGCAAGTTTAATCCAGTAATACAAGAACATCTGCGTCATATCAGTAATGCTGAGATCCATGATGACTACTTGGGAAAAAACATTCAATATGAGCTAATAATGTTAATGTCAAAGTCTGTCAGAGACAGTATTTTGCAAAAGATAACAGATGCTAATTACTACTCCATTATATTAGACTGTACATCTGACTGCAGTCATCAGGAACAGATGTCACTGACTGTCCAAATTGCTGAATGCAATGAAACTGTGGAGGTAAAGGAGTACTTTTTGTCTTTCCTCAAGGTTACTGAGACTACTGGTGGCTTTCTCACTGACATTGTGGTAAATGAGCTTAAAGGTTTGGGTATTCCACTAGAGAACTGCAGGAGCCAGGGTTATGACAATTGCTCTAATATGAAGGGAAAACATTCTGGTGTTCAGGCAAAAATCTTGTCTTTAAATCCACGTGCATATTTTGTACCCTGTAGCTGTCACAATCTCAGTCTAGTAATTGGTGATGCTGCAAAGTCTTCAATAGATGCAGTTTAATTTTTTGGCAATCTGCAACAAATGTACACTCTGTTTACTTCATCTACCCAGAGATACAAAATTTTTCACGATCATGTGTCAGGTCTAACTGTAAAGCCATTGTGTGAGACTAGGTGGAAGTGTAGGTTAGAAAGTGTGAAAGTAGTGTGATATCAAGTGGATGCAGTTTACGATGCCTTAGTTTCAGTGGCAGAAGTCACAAAAGGCAAGGATCCTAAGGCATATTGTAAAGTAGCATCGCCAAGTAGTACAATGCAAAGTGTGAAGTTTGTAATATCGCTGGTGGTCTGGTATGATGTATTAGTAAAGGTTGGACAAGTCAGTAAACTTTTGCAAAGTTCTTGCATGCAAACTGATCAAGCAGCGATTGTGCTTGATGAACTGAAAAGGTTTTTAAATGAATACAGGGCCACAGGGTACAAAAAGGCAAAAGTGACTGCTATTGAGCTAGCTGAAGCACTGGAAGTAGAACTGAAATTTACTGGCACAAATGAGGTGAACCTTAGGAAAAAGAGGAGTGCTCTTTGGTTATGAAGCACATGATGACTGTCTAATTGGTCCTGAACAGAAAGTCAACTTTCAACACTATTGTTGATGTTGCACTGTCATCTGTGAAGGACAGGTTCACTCAACTTGCAGCTCAGTGCTACTTTTGGCTTCCTCTACAACATACGTCAACTTTTGGCAGTTACTGATAAGATATTTCTGTTCTGTAAAGACTTGCAGGTTCTTTGAACCCACAATGAATCTGCTGATATTGATGCAGTAGAGCTGTGAGGAATTAAAAACTCTGCCACATTATTCCAAAGGTATTATCAGTGCTAGATGTCCTTCATGTAATGAAAAAGTGAGGATTAGTGGAGATATTCCCACAGGTAGTGGTAGCTCTACACTTTTGTTGACACTGCCAGTGACAGTTGCATTTGGGGAGAGAAGCTTCTCCAAACTACAACTAATAACATATTTAAGTACTATGTGACAAGATAGACTTGTAGGCTTGGCTATGATTTCAATTAAAGAGATATCTTGCCAGACAGACTATGCTGATATAATTGATAGATTTGCTCAGTGCAAGGCATGAAAAGTGCAGCTTTAGTACGTAGCTAGGTAGGGAATGAACAGTGTGCAAATTATGCATGATATCACATCAGATGTACCCTGTAGTCAAGATTCTACAGTAGAAGGCATAACAATTGTGTAAACTGCCAGAGTTCCTGTAGGGAAGCACTACAGCAAAGTTGGTAGGGAAGCTCAAAGTACTGTCAGCTGGGCACTGTTCTCTACTGCTGTAATAGGCTGACCTGAATAAAGTTGAACCCCGCTCTTGCATCTACTAATGTTTCAGCATGTAAATATTGAATATCAAAGTAAATATTATGAGAAGAAATAGCCAGGGAATTGTTTATGGCTAGGCTTGTACAGGCCCTAGGGCCGACTCTATAAACCTGTGTAATGAAGGTGTAGTTGCATAATGCCAATAGGGTCAGTGCCAGTCTATTATCTGACAATGATACAGTTCCTTTAACAGGAAATGTGCCAACTGGAACCTGTTTTTTAAATGACTCCAGTAGACATGACAGTTTGTACAAGTGTAAATTTCACTGAGACATTGCATATAGAAATGTACATCTAATGGCAACAGTTGAATAAAATGACAATATTACAATGTCTGGAGCATGACATGACCCAGATAAATGAATGTGTCTTGAAATTACTCAATTGGACATGACAGTTTGGCAAGTTAAAACATTTAACTGTTAGACACTGCATATAGAAATGTCTAGTAGCCAGCAATGAAATAAAATCTGACAATTACCTGTAACACATTGCATTTAAGTTACCTGGCACTTGCTCACTAAAGCAATTATATAAGTCAGCTATAAAAAATTAAAAGCACTACACCCTCACAAACTCCCCTTGAGTACCTTGTTCCCCATTGGCCCTTTTTTTCAATTATAAAGGAATTCCCAATACTATTCTAGCATGTCCAAAGGTCAGTTGTCAATCTCCTCTCCGGTCCAGCAGGTGAATCTGGGAATCTTGAGGCAATGTTACAACTACCTCATGTACACAGACAACCCTCTCCTTCTCCCAACAAATTCCAACACATGTGAGAGATGCAACCATATAGCCAAACTGGAGGCTAAGCTCTCTCAACTCAGTACTGGCGTAACCAGTCAGGAGGAGAAGGAAACCACACTCACTACAATTCCAGTCTCACATAGACCTACCACGACAACAAACCAAACACATAAACACACAAAAACATACTCGGAGGCTCTAAATAAAAATCTGCCTAAGCAGCAGAGACCTCCAAAGCAGACACCCAAGCAACCGCTACCCCAAAACAAAACACGTGCAACATATAACTCACAAAGCCAGTGTGCCGAACAGTCACAGCCCTTAAGGCTAAACAACACATGATACACTTGTAATAGGTGACTCTATCGTCAGGCACATGGACGTCCCGCTCACTAGGCTGAATAAGGAGAAGGTCACGGTGAGCTGCCTGTTGGGCACTAGGATCCGCCACATAACACAAGCACTCAGGTCACTCCAAGGCAAGTACAAATATGACTCAGTCATTGTCCATGCTGGTGTGAATGACCTGAGACGTACCTCCCTGGACTACATGAAAAGAGACATAGAGGAGCTCTCTGAGCATGTAGCCCAGGCCGGTATGACCCTGACCTTGAGTAGCATCTTACCCTCACCAAGAATGATGCCACAATATGAAGACAAGGTGATCAATTTCAACAATTGGCTTAAGTGTTGGTGTCATTCAAAGGGGATCTAATGCCTGTCAGCCTGGGATGACATGCTCGACAAGCCACGATGCTTCGCTAGGGACGGCTTGCACCTATCACCCCTGGGCTTTCAGATATTGGCAAAGGCTCTTGCTACCCCCATAGTGCCTTTTTTAGGCAAGGCTCAAAAGGCAAACCCACCTCCATAGGTATCACAAGGGATAAGAAACTAAGGGTAATGCTACTCAATGCAAGAAGTCTAAACCTCAAGATGCACGCACTCGAAACTCTCCTTAGCATGGAGAACATTGATATATGTGCAGTAACAGAAACCTGGTTCAAGGCTCCCGAGAGCACCCCAGCACTACCAGGTTATACCTCATACCATGCTTTTCGGCCCCAAAACTTGGACCGAACCACAAAAGGAGGGGGAGTATCAATATTCGTCAAAGATACCCACACCTCGAGGTTGGTGGCACAGCACGAAGCATCAGAGACTATCCATGTGCAACTAACTGTGGGTAAAACTGCCTTCCAGTTTAGAGCCTGCTACAGACCACCCTCCCAAACACAGGAACCCCACTTGGCCTTCCTGAGAATACTGGAAAATATGAAGGTCTCTCCAAACACCATTATATTGGGTGACTTCAACTACCCAAACATAGACTGGGAGCATTACTCTAGCACCAACACCCTAGCCCAAAGGTTCCTAGAATTTATAAACTCAAATGCTATGGAACAACTTGTTACCACTCCCACAAGAGGGGAAAACATACTGGACCTGATCATCACCAACATGGGGACACTATGCTCCAGACCAGAAGTGTATCCCTCACTGGTAAGATCAGACCATAAACTAATCTCACTGGATATTCACATCCCGACCCCACCCCCTGCCCAGAAAAACACAGTGAAAAACTTCTCTAAAGCAAATTTCACATGCCTCAAAACCAAGGCGAAATCCTTCAAAGCCCCCGGGCCTGTGGAAAATATGGTCCAGACCGCAGAATCCTTTATAAACGCATTCTATGAACACCTTCAGGAATGCATGGATCATGCAATACCAAATAAAACCAAGACCCAATCCTCCAAAGGCAGACGTCCTGTCTGGTGGACCCCAGCCATAAACAAACTATACAATAGAAGGAGGAAGCTACAACATGATAGAGCAAAATCCCAAAAAGGGAAGGCATCTCTGATCAGTATTAGCAAAAAACTACGGGTACTCGTAAAATTGTCTAAGGCCAGCTTCGAGAGAAAAATTGCACAGAACACTAAGGATAATCACAAGGCTTTCTTGAGTTATGTTAGGAATCTGGGTGGGAATTCCCAGATATGCTCAGAATTAGTCCAAAATGACAAAAAATACACCAAGCCCACAGACATTGCCAACATCCTAGCTGACAGATTCAGTGCAAACTTCTCCCCCCTCTCCCCACCAAAAGGGCAAATATCTATCCCAACAGAGTGCTGCCCCCCTGACATCTCAGATGCTCAGGTAAGAGCCGCCCTCTCCAAAGCAAAAAAAACACAGCATCAATGGGACCAGATGGTGTCCCGGGCTGCGTCCTACATGAACTCCAAGAAGAGCTAAACCCAAACATAAAACTACTGTTCAATCTTAGCCTTACTACAGGATATGTACCCAAAGAGTGGCGTACAGCAACAGTGGTCCCTCTCCACAAAGGTGGTGCCTCAATGGATCCTGGAAACTATCGCCCCATAAACCTGACTAGCTTGGTCTGCAAAGCTATGGAAAGGATCATCATGGACCTCATAAATAAAGATATTGGGGACCTACAGACACTGGATCCTACCCAGTTTGGCTTTGTTAAGGGCAGATCCTGCCTCTTAAACCTGGTCGATTTCTTTGAAACAGTCACCAAGGCCATTGATGAGGGGAAGGTGGTCCACACAGCCTACCTGGACCTCGCAAAAGCCTTCAATACAATACCCCACTCGGACATTATAGATAAGCTCGCCAGCTTAAATATAAACCCCTATGTCACTAGATGGGTTGCAAACTGGCTCAAGGACAGAACCCACATGGTTAGAATTGCTGGAGCCATGTCAGACTCCAAACCAGTTACAAGTGGCATCCCACAAGGCTCAGTCCTGGGACCTCTCTTGTTTGGTATATATTTCTCAGCAGTACAGGCCAACACGGAAGGACTGTGGCTGACCAAGTTCGCAGATGACTGCAAACTGGGCGCCATAATCAACTCTCCAGCTGACACAAGCATCCTCCAAAAGGGCCTCATATAAACAGACAACTGGTGCCAGAGCCATGGCCTCAAGCTAAACGCCAAAAAGTGTATAGTCATCCCCTTTGGCAAAAACAAAGTGCCCACAAATTACCACATAGGTGATAATCCATTAAGTACAGAAGAAGTCATTAGGGACCTGGGGACCCAAGTTGATAGCAATCTTTCATTTGACAACCACGTGGCCAAAGTGGTTAGACCAACATTTTATATAGCCCACCCAATCATGAAGGGATTCACATCTAGATCAGGGGAGGTCATCGTACCTCTTTACTCATCCCTCATCAGGCCCATAATTGAGTACAATGCCCCTTTTGGGATGTACCTTACCAGACACCTGCAGCAACTGGAAAGACCCCAAAAGTACCTCACCAAGAGGATCAAAGGGCTCAAACAGATGCCATATGCTGCCCGGTTAAAGAAACTCCAGCTCTACTCAGTGGCATACCACCTGCTCAGAGGCGATCTGTGCCTGACGTATAAAGCCATGTCCAACCCAGAATTAATGGACATGCTGCACCTCAGAAAATCCAAATCCCATCGAGCTACACGCTCAAGAGACTTGAACCTCAGCACTGAAATAAATAGGACATGCTAGAGGGACAGATTCATAACCCAGAGCCTCCCTTCACTCTGGAATAAAATCCCAGTCCAGGTTAGGCAGAGTCCCACATTGACTCTCTTCAAGAGGAATCTTGATGAGTGGATGGGAGATCGTAGGTTTACCCCGGCTATCACTTCTGTGTCTCTTTTAGACAGAGGCACAGTATACTAACCTCAAAAAAAGGCATAGCAAAATTAATTTAAAATGGGTGGCGAAAGCCAAACACACTCTGGCTAGGCTTATAAATGCCCTAGGGCAGATAGCCTAGTATGAACCTATGAACCTAATATTGCAATGTCTAACATGAACTGTGCCTAATGTTTTCAAAATTACTCAAGCAGACCGGACAGTTTGTACAAGTTAAACACTTATTGTAAAGTATTGCATATAGAAATGCATGTCTAGCAGCGGATAAAATCAGACAAATTTGGATGTCTTAAGTGTGCCAACTGAAATCTAATGTCTTCACTAAAGTGGACCTGACACTTTGTACACATTCAACACTGTACTGTTGAACACTGCATATAGAAATGTTCATCTAGTAGCCAGCAAAGGAATACTTGAATGACAATGGTCAATGTCTTTCACATGGTGTGCCAATTCAAGTGGACCTGACATTTCACTGTCAAACATTGTATATAGAAATGTACATTTAACTTGCTGTATCAACTAAATGAATGTCTTGAAATTACTCAAGTGGACCTGACAGTTTGTGCAAGTTAAACATTTAACTGTCAAACATTGCATATAGAAATGTACATCTAATGGGCAGCAATGGAATAAAATCATCTGACAATATTAGAAGTTCTTAAGTATGAACTGTATCAACTAAATTAATGTCTTGATGTTACTCAAGTGGACCTGACAGTTTTGCACAGTTAAACATTTAACTGTCAAACATTGCATATAGAAATGTCTGTTAGCCAGCAATTAAAAACAATCTGACTATTTCAATATCTTTAGCATTAATTGTGCCAACTGATACCTACTGTTTCAAATAGTCAAACAGACCAGACAGTTTGTACAAATGAAATACCTTATCGTTGAATACTGCAGATAGAAATGTACATCTGGTAGCCAGCAAAGAAATACTTAAATGACAAATTTTGATGTCTTTCACATGAAGTGTGACAATTCAAGTGCACCTGACAGTTTATACAAGTGTCAAAACATTACATATAGAAATGTACATGTAATGGGTAGCAATGGAATAAAATCATCTGACAATATTAGAATGTCTTGAGTATGAACTGTATAAACTAAATGAATGCCTAGTAGCCAGCAATGAAATAAAATCTGACGATATTTCTATGTCTTTAGCATTAATTGTGCCAACTGAACTCAAATGTTTTCAAATTAGTCAACCAGATCTGACAGTTTGTACAAGTGCAACATTTTAGTGTCAAAGATTGCATATAGAAATGTACTTGACATAATAATAGAATAAAATCATTTGACAATATCACAATGTCTCGTCTTAAATATGTCTTCAAATTACTCGAGGGGACCTGACAGTTTTACAGAACAGCAGTGTACTGTTAGCTGAGTTTAAAGGTACCACATACTTCCATCTGCAACCCATAATGGATAAGAAACATTGCCAGTACAATTCTGAGAAATCTGCTTGCTACTGGTAACTTGTATGCAAAGTTCAAGACTGCAGTCACTGTAGTAATAACACTGCTTTCCTTTTTGGCCTCTGGGTCAGCATACACCTGCAGCACCACCACATCACAATGTGTAGCTGTCTTTGAAGTATGTGGACTTTAATGGTTGGCCTGTGAAGAGCATGAAGCACATCAGGGTATATAGTAATGTGTTAATGTAGAGGTGATGCTACACTAGACCAAATGAGAACTTCTACACGTAAACATCAATGCACCTTGCAAGAAAGTTAATACTGTCTTTCATGACTGTAGATAAATTCTACACTAGCAACAGATCAAGCAGGTTTGTTAAGGAGAATTCAACCTTCAATTGCAATCTTAACTACACTACAAGGTGTCTGTTACAGTATGACTGATTTTTCATGCATTTAAACATTGAAAGAACTGGAGTGGGTTTTGTGGGCGTGACTGATCTGTGAGCGTGGCTCAAATAGGGGTGTTCCTTGAGTTTGTTGTGGGTGGGGCTTAAAGGGCGCCAGAGCAGTACTTTGCCTAGGGCACCATTTCAGCTAAGACCAGTCCTGATAAGCAGATACTTTCAGAAGTAAAGACTTCAGCAAGATTTAAACTACTCTAACACTTTCTTTTTTTTTTTTTTTTTTTGATAGAGCAATGAGGATCTGGGCTTTTCATCATGCTTATATTGTACAGATTCACCCTTCCAGGTATGATAATTATGCTAATTAGGGCTTATCTTATTATTGTTTATGAAACCATAATTTTTGTTCACATCTGTGCACCTACAGGCAGTTCCACTCAAACATGGGCAGCCACTTGTTTTAGGGTTGATAGAACTGTTATCTCATATTTAACCATCTTCAGATGGAACCCCTATACAGCATGTATTCTCAAAAGCATACACATGGATGAAGGACTTCGATGGTTTACACCTTAAAGATACATTAGAAACAATAACACAGGGCCTATATGTTTGGGTTTGCCATCTGTCACACAAATGAGGTGTCCATTGATGCCTTTTATTGTATAGCAAATGACATATGCAGCAACAATTTTGGGTGACAGTACTGTCCCATTTTTCTCTGAGATTTTAATATGTGAGACATCATGGCTAGAGAAGAAGAGGGAAGTATTCCTTTTAAAGTGCAGAGATGATGTGAGGATGAGTCACAGATTTTTCTGGATATCCTCCGTTAGAAGTACAACTAGAGGCTACTGCATTAGGGCTATACCGGGCCACAATACAAGGCTGAAGACAGGAATAATTTAGCCAAAACTGTTACCCATGCTATTGGCATGCCATGCATGACAGACCAGTGCAGTCACCTTTACAGTGATATGAGGCATCATAAATCTGCCCTTCTTCAATGATGGGAGGAAAAATCTACGACACAGTCACCCCCTCGGTACTGTAAGTACAACTTATTTTAGCCCCCAAATAACCTGTCACTGTTTGCAATACACAAAGTTTATATTATGTCCTTTTTCTGCATCTCTAGTCCCTGAAAAGATTGAAAGGAATATGTAAATGCATTGGAGCAGACTGGAGTACCTAAGAGAGTACCTGGATGAGCACACATACTGTCATAAAAATATCTGGCTTTTAATACCAACAGTAGTAGACATTAAAAATAATGTAAAACTTTCAGATTCCACATTTTCAGTAGTGGCATAGCTCAAAGCTGTTAGTATGACTGTGCAATGTTATAGGTGTCTTGCTATATGACTCCTTCTATATAGAGGGATAAGTGGTTCTCCATGTTAATTCCCTTCATTCTCATATTGTGAAGATGGCTGTGGGTTTCATTTTCTCCCCCATTCCACAGTTGTTCTCATGAAAAAAATCTTATGTACATTTTTCTGTCCACTATTGTCAATTCAGCAGTATACATTCCTTATATGTAAGATCATAATACATAGTTTGCAAGACATTCCCAACATAAAGTAGAAGTTGCTGTCTTTTGCCTTTCATCTGTGTTTGAAATATGTATATTTGTACAAAATGGTAACTTTGTATAAATATAGTATTAACAGACATCAAGTTGCATCTCTTGTCACAGGCACATGTTGATCTGGCTAAATAGCTCCAGCCATTGTTCTTCTATATTAGATTGCATATGAGGATGGATTTTGGCTTAGCCCCCCATATAACATATAGTGTGTGTGTGTGTGTGTGTGTGTGTGTGTGTGTGTGTGTGTGTGTGTGTGTGTGTGTGTGTGTGTGTGTGTGTTAACAAACTGTCTTCTGAACTTCATTATTATGTTATGTTTTGTAAAATGTATTCTATTTGACTGTTATCATAAACATCATTATTAAGGTGGAATGGCTAAGATGACAAACTGCTAACATCACAAAGTCTTAGCTAGGCTTTATTTTCTTTTTTTATGACAGGGGATTTTATTATACAAACTTAACTTAAATTTATTTTCTCATACAGTTTGAATCTTTTAAGCAAACTTGGGCAACTGTTTAAAAGAAAAATCTATTTTTTTATGTTTTTTTCTTTGATTTTTTTCCCGTCGGAAGTTTTATTGACTGTTGTGAAAAAATGAGCCACTCAAAAGTGAACTCTCAAGACAAGCCAGTGATAAAGCAACTACAGTCTATAATGGGCAGTGTGCAGGAGCTTTCTGTTAAATATGATAAACATGATGTCAAAATGGACAATATAAAATATTCCAAGAAAGAAACAGAAATGTTAGAAACAAAATCATAAAACAACAATCTGTTAAGATCTCAGCAATAGAAGACACATTAAATGGCCAGGATAGCAGAATGGCAGAGAGTGAGAATCACACAAATTTCCTGTTAAAACAAAAAACTTCGATTATGGAAAACTAGATGATCTAGAAAGTAGATGTAGAAGAAATAATATTTGGATACATGGAATACCAGAAAAGAAAGAAGGAGGAGACAATATGTTGCAGTTGTTGACTAACTGGATGCCTAAAATATGAAATCTACCATACACTCTCTTTGTATTGACAGAGAGCCCATAGTTCTCTTTCATCTCTTCTTTGAAGAAAAATCCTCCAGTCTCCAGTTCTATAGTTGTAAAATTTCTCTCCATCCAAGACAAGGACTTGGTACTGAAGACTGCTTGGGCTAATTCTACAATAAAAATAAATAATGCTATCAGGTTTGACAATGACTATACACATCTGTTATGACCAAAAGGAAAGCATGTATTCCATTCATAAAAGACTTGAAGAAGCTAAACATTAAAGCTCAACTAATTTTTCAGCCAGAATTAGGATCTTTTTACTAGAAGGTCAAAAAACCTTTACTTCTCTAGAAGATTCAGTGGACTTTTCTCAGAAAAAGAAACTTTTTGATCATTTAGAAAATATGGATTAGATTCTTGTCAGCTTAAAGAGACAAGCAACAAGAAATGTCTGGTCTATGAAAAATAGAAATAGTAAAAAAAAAGAAGGAAAAGTGATGTTGTTCTCATTTTCTATTTCTTCAAAAATAGCTTTCTCACAGGTATTCAGTTTTGTCATCGATTACAGCTCATCATCAAATACCAGGTAAAACAAACAAAAAAATGTACACTATCAAAATACTGTTTCTATAGTATCTATAGTATCTGAGATAATGAATATATATATATAGGACATTTATAAATTAAAAAGTAAGGAGAAGCCTACCTTGGTAAATAGAAATTTGACTTACAAACAAAATGAAGTTCTGCAAAATCTTAAGAAAGATAAAACTATAAGAGTTATGCGACCGGATAAAGGAGGAGGGATGGTTTTCTTTGACACACTGGAATATTCCCAAAAAATCTTTGAAATGTTGAATGACCCAGACACATATCAACCAGCATCCCTTAATGAGATAAATATTAGTAACAAAAAAATAGATTACTACTTGGAAGATTACCTCTTAGAGGAAAGAATAACAGGAGAAATTTATAAATACTTAAAAGTTGTAAACCCAAAAGTAGCCACTATATTTGGGATACCAAAGACCCACAAAAATTTGGAAAACTTAAGTTTTAGACCAATTGTGGATGGACGAGGGTCAAAAACATACCCTTTTGGAGCAACTATAGATAAGTGGCTGAAACACCAGGTTTTCAACAGTGATCACATAATCAAACATTCATGGGACTTTCTGGGAAGAATTAAGGAAGAAATGTGGGACAAGGATGTAATATTCGTAACGATAGATGTAGTGGAATTATACACATGCATTCCCAAACAGGAGGGATTAGACATGTTTAGAGATTGTTTACATAAGAACACAACACTGGATATAGATAAGCAAAATTTAATAGTGGAATTAATGGAAATTGTCTTAGATTTTAACTACATTTTTTTTTATGGAGAATACTACAAGCAACATAGAGGTGTAGCAATGGGTGCTTCTTGCGCCCCAGTATTTGCAAACTTGGTGATGTTAAACTGGGAGCAAAATCATGTGTTTAATAGTGTTTTTTTTCAATATATGAGACTTTACGTTAGATTTTTGGATGATATTTTTATTTTATGGAAGGGCCCTGAAAGTATCATTAAGGATCTGGTAAAGTATCTCAATGATAGTACAGGATTTTTAAAGTTTACACATGTATATAACACACAAGGTATAAACTACTTGGACACATATATAGACAAGGACACAAATAGTTTCAAATCTAAAATATATAGAAAACCATCCTTCAGCAACTCATACTTGCAATATTCCAGTGACCACCCGATTAAACAAAAGCATAGTATAGTCAAGGGACAATTAATCAGGGTGGCACGGATGACCTCAAAAAAGGAAGACTTACAAGAGGAATTAGGAAAAGTAGCTCATATGTTCCAAGAGAGAGGGTACCAGGTAAAAATAATAAATGAATATATGGAATACATTCAAGGAGAATGGGGTAAAAAATATAAGCCACTTCTAGGTAACATCTATGGTTTGAGAGAAGACAGTGGAATAAATAACATTGAAAATAATAATAATAATAACTATGAAAGAGCTATGATAGTACCATTTGGAGGTTATGCAAGGGAGGTAGAGAAAATTATAACAAAGAATTGGGCTATTTTGAGGAATAACCCCAAGTTGTGCAATATAGGGGGTCACAAACCCAATTTTGTATACAAAATAGGTGCAAACTTGAAAAAGAATTTTGAAATGCATAGTAAGTTGAATTATATACATGGGACTACAAAATGTGGCAATTGCACACAGTGTAAATATATATGTACAGAACAAAATATAAAAATCAATAATTATTTACAAAATGTGGTGAAACCAGAAAGAGGGAATTGTCAAACCACTGGTGTGATCTATCTGGCTATGTGTGAAACCTGCTCCAGTTTCTACATAGGTAAAACTGAAAGAAAGTTGAAAGACAGAATATATGAACACACATACCAGATAAATACACACAACTCCAATAATGCCCTATATAGGCATATCAGTAGTTCTCATGGCTGCAAAGATTTTAGATTTACAATTTTAGAAAAGGTATCAAAAAATCCAAGGGGTGGGGACTATAGAACATACATAGAAGAAAGAGAAATCAGATGGCAAATAAGATTACAAGCAAGCCTACCCCCGGGTTTAAATGAAATCATTACCATAAAGCCTATATTAAATAGAAAAGTGGAATTTACAAAATGAAAATGGACGTTTTATGGGAACATATGGAATTAACAATAATGTAATTGTATTCTACAAGTTTTTATTAGTTTACATTTGTGTGTATATTTATATGGTATTTATATGGTTTTTAACATGTTTTTAATGCACTTTGCACTTTAAATTCACCAATCAATTTAGCAATTTGTGACATCATGATGTAATTTAAGTATTTATAGGGGAAAATGGGAATGGATGTAGATTCTGATGAAATCCCTGGTAGCAGGGAAGAAAGCGCTCAATTGTGTACAACTATCTAATAAAGATTTTCGTGGTGTGGATCCCTGCCATTGCAGTGTTTACTTTTGGTTGAATATATATGTTATTATTACTATTACTTATAAGTTCCTTTATTAATGTATTTTAATTCTCTCTAACATTATTTCCAAACATAGAGAGTAGTGTGTATGTGGAGGAGGGAGTATATTAACATGTTTAACTAATCCACTTAATTTATACTTTCTATACATAATTTCAAGTAATCTTTTTTTTTTTTTTTTTGGTTATTCTATCTGGTGAATGTGGGTGCATGTGAAAAGCTTTATCTCTGTACAGTGGGTGTTATGTTAACTGGTTTTGGCTGCATGAAAATCATCTATATACATTACTTCATTTTCTTTTAGTAGGTTCAACTTGTGTGGTGTTTGTTCATTATCTGGGCTCATATTCAAGAAATTAAAGATGCTATTAACTGTTTTTTACAGTAACTTCTTGTATTCAGTCCCTTTTCTTGTTTATTGTTAGTTAAATTGCTTTAGAATGTTTTTTTCTCATACCTCAAACTGTTTTTCAACTTATAACAGTCTAGAATTCATGTCCAAGATGCCTGTGCTGCACAAAATGCATTTTGAACTTTAACCCTCATTTACAGGATGTGAACTTTTAGAATGTTAAAACAAGCAACAGAAACACAAAAATAGATCATTTAAAATGTATCTAGTTAATCTTAAAACATATAGTTTTTATGTTCATTATCTATTAAAAAGTGAAATGATGAAATGAAGAAAAGGAAATAAGACATATGCAGACTTAGAGATACCTGGTACTAATCTCTGCTTCATGACATCTTGTGGTCATCCTAATTATAGTTCAGTGAAAGTTGTATCCTTTATATAAGTACAGTTTAAATATAATGTACTCATGCAGCAGATCATCGCAGTACAGAGGAATGTGTCATTTATACTGATGAAACTGCTTGTTTAAAACAGCATTACTGGTTTTAATATGTCATGAAAGAATCTGAAAAAAGTAACATAACTTTAATAATAATGAATTAGACAGCTACTGCTATGCAGAATACGTCTGATAAACAAATAAGTGCCTATTACAGTAATGACTTTCCTCTACAGTTTATCTGGTTCTGTAACATGCTACCTGTTATAGTGTACACACAAGTGCTTACACACTATCACACTTGCTTTTTGATTATTCAGTCTAAACATTTCAGGACTTATCATTGTTAGTCTTGGTATTTTAAAAGGTTACTTTCCTTAACTGATCCATTATTATCACTGGCCTAATATATTGTTTCATATCCACATTTTATTTATGTAAGTACAAACCTTTAACTTCTTTGCTAACTATCTCTTATATTTCTGACATTTTCTAACTTTTGCATTGTTCAAGGACTATCTGGTGTTTTCTAGCTGGACTCTTCTGGAATACAGATTCTTCAAAAGAATAGAGAGTTTCATTAAATAAGATCTAATAAGTAAAATAACTGGTCTGCTTCTTACAACAGACAATGGCACACTGAATGGTTTAATCTCATAAAAAATATGACAAACACATAGACAATGGGTGATCCACAGATAATAGAAGACCTGAGATATAATACAAAGAGGTAAGTAAGCATCAAGACTGTTGGCAGAGTTCAGAATATTTACAAATGCATAACCTGAATGAAACTGATAGCTTAGTAGTCAGAGAATGACATGTGCCATACATAACATCTGGCAGTGTATTGAAATATTATTATAGAGTGCTATTAATCATCTAAAAGTTTGTAAGATACAGATTAAGCACACATACTTAAGTAAATGATGTTACATTGGAATACTATATACATAAAGAAATCCACATGCAAAAACACACTCAAATTGAAATACACATTTACACAGAACACACTTGTCTATTCATAAGTAAGGGCTCTACAGATGTATTTACACAAGGTATAACCAACTTCCTACAAAAACTAAAAACCCCTATAACCTCTGCGTATTACTTCAGTATACAGTTACCACAATGCTTTCCTTGAAATGCAATTGAAAAATCTAACACCTGATGTGATGTCCAGAAGAGCTATGCACGGCAAAAAAACTGTAAGGTTAAACACAGGGAACACTCCATGACTAAAATGAAAATGAAAACAAGCCTGCAGGAAGCTAACATATCTTATATGGGATAACATATGGTTCATACCACTTGTTGCTATAAAATTATTTTTTTTTATACAAAATGATTTTTACAGATATTTCACTGGAAACTATTAACAGTGATTATAAACTTGCTGTGAGAGAAATATATTTATTAAAGTTCTATATAGGTATTAATTTGCATATAACATAATTTATATACATTACTGTACTTACACTTTAATATAAGCTGTTTTCTTCTGTGCTATATAAAACAGTTTAGAAGAGAAGATATTTAAAACACCAATCTGTTCAATATCTGTTGCCTTAATTACTCAGAATTACTTCACTAATTATTGGAAAATAATACTAATGAGCAGATTTAACTCTTTGAAATGTTCTGCATTTGTTAGTGAAATATATAATTTTCTTTTAAACCAAACTGAATTTTAAATCATTTCAAGCATTCTTCATCTACCATTGGTATGATGAATACAAAAACTTGATCCATACATTTCAAAATATGGCAATGAAAAGTACTATAAGCAAATTTATAAGTACATGATACTTAAAATATAATCATAAAGTATGCTTCCTGTACAGAAGTTAGATGTTAAATGTTTATTCCAAGTACTAGAGGTATTGATAGTTGCATGCAAACATTAATAATACAAACAAACATTCACTTAAAAACACTAGCTCATTTGTATATTTACTCTCATGCATAGATACATAGAACATATTCAGTGTCTTAACTGTTGATATACATATCATACATCTACTCATAATTTATAAACACATACACACAGTTATATGTATGCACACCCATGTAAATATAGTATGCATATGCAAGCACATACAATATACACAAATATGTAATTTTAAATTGTAGCACCTTTTAATTATAATTCCATATTCTGACTGTTAGTTTTACCTTTTCACCATGTTATTAAATGAGTTTTAAAAGTTTTACGATGCGTGATCTTGATACGTATTGCTGTGATGATGTCTACAGGTTAATGTGTTTTAGAGAATGGGCAAACTGTACATTAAGCCCTGACTGGAGAATGAACACTCTCCAGCAGGGGTATTAATGTACAAGTAAGACCTGCTGACAAACAAGTCTGGCACTTCACGGCAGCATATCAAGCTACTGTGGAACTTGGACTGCAAAAAAAACTAACGGGCACCATTATTTTTACACTCGCTAAGCAGCAGTTCTGCTGTTTAGTGAGCATAAAATATAAAACAAAAAGATTGAGAGAGAGATTTTGTGTGTGTGTGTGTGTGTGTGTGTGTGTGTGTGTGTGTGTGTGTGTGTGTGTGTGTGTGTGTGAAAGAGAGAGAAAGAGATTGAGAGAGTGAGAAAGAAAGCAAAAGTGATGTTGTATGACTGAATGCATGTATGAAAGCAGTGAGAGCTTGATTTTATGTGAGTGAATGTGTGTATGAAAACAGAGAAGCCTGTGTGTGTGTGTGTGTGTGTGTGTGTGTGTGTGTGTGTGTGTGTGTGTGTATGTGTGTGTGTGTCTGTGTGTGTGTGTGTGAGAGAGAGGCAGAGAGTGATGGTGATCTTGTGTGACTGAATGCGTGTCTGAAAGCAGCGGAGACTGTGAGAGATTGAGAAAGAGGGTGAGACCAATCTTGTGTGAGCGAATGTGTAAATGAAAGCAGAGGAGACTGTGTGTGTGTATATGTATATGTGTGAAAGCAGAAGAGACTGTGTATGTGTGTATGGGAGAGAGAGAATGGGCTCCATGTAAAATTGTTGTCTTTTACTTGCTTATTATTTTTTTTAAGTACTATATTATTTTTATATATGTTTGATGTAAAATGTTTCCTCTTAATACCATGAACATATACTACAGTAAGCTTGAAACACTAGGCAGAGGAACTATTTTATGTAAAAAAAAATATAAAAAATAATATAGTACTTAAAAAATAAATAAGCAAGTAAAACACAACAATTTTACAGACAGCCCATTTTCTAAGCACAATAATGCCCTCCAGGGTGTGTGTTAATGTGTAATTAATGCCCTTCCAGACATATAGAGGCCCGACACCTTAGACGAGCATTAATTAAACATTACCACACACCTTGTCTGGCATTATTGCTTGCATAGGTGTTGTCAATTTTATGTATGTTCTCCTTATAAATACTTAAATACTAGGCTATTTTCTATAGAAGAATTAATTAGAAGAAATTACTATATAAAATGTCCTCATCACATAGAGAAATTTGAAATGCATTACTTCTGGGTATTTATGATATATCCAGAAATATATAAGATCATTATTTTTTATTAACATTGCCAACTTTATATTTATATGATCTTAAATATTAATATTTCTTAAATTGACACATATTGTTTTCCTTTTACCATGACTTGGGTGTGCTCTAAATAATTATAATTTATAATATTGTTTTAAATTAAGAAGCAGTAGCAACTGTTTAGCTTGGTGACATTCTGATGGGTTGGCTGGTGTGTGTGATTTGTATGATTATATCATCAAATTTAGGAACTTTCCATGGTGGGAGGTTTGAATGTATATAAGTTTGATTGTTTTCTTGTATCTGTCCATAAAAACAATTATTAGTACTTAGTTATTATATTTAAGCTAAATCATCTTAAATAAGTGGATTTACATGTTCCTATGAATGTCAACATATAATTGTCTCTCATTAAATATCAATGGATTTAATAATCCATTGAAGAACAGTAGCTTAAATATTTAAAACTGCAAAAAGGTTCATATACTTTTCTTATAAGAAATGCATTTTTAAATAAAAAAGTGAGGCACTCTTTACTTTGGAGAAATTAATTACCTATGCCTAAAATATTAAATATCTATTCAGATAAAAATGGCATGTTGGGTTTAGCAATAGCAGAAATTGAAAAAAAAGCTTATACTTTTGTGAATCCTTACTGGATACCTGGAACTGGAGCCAAAGCTGCTAAGAACACTTTGGATATTTTAACCTTATATAAAAAAGCTAATTATTTATTACAGGATATTTTAAATGTATTCTTTCTAAAAAATACACAACTACTGATACGTTTCCTAAGTTATCCTCAGTAGCTAAACACTTAAATCATTTTATTAATTTTCAAAATTGGAGAGATACCTGTGATATTAAATCAACTCTCTTAACTTTAGACATTATTCTTATAGATTAGGCACCCAGACAAATGTTTATAAAGTTTTTTTTTTCTTCTGTTACTTTGTTTACTAAAACTGAAGATGTATTGATAACTTCATGACCTTTATCTGGCCAGAATGTTATTACATTTATGTTAACATTAAAGCCAAGTAATTTGATTTGCTTTCAGAAAATCCCTGCTTAGATAGTAAAATTAAAACGACTTTAAGAAATGGGGCCTAAAAGAAGTCGATTAATACAGTGAAATTAATAATAACGGAGATGTTTCAGAAGTAATTCTCTGGGGTTATTTAAAAGTGTATCTATAGGGAAGAATTAAAAATTGGTGCATATGTAAAAAAGAGTGGGATAAGGAGTTGATGTCTTTACAGTCTATTATAGATAAATTGAAATCCAATATAAAACCTTATGGTAAATTGGAAAATGTTGAGTTGAAAATATTAAATCAGAAATATGATGTACTTATTTATTTAACATTTTTTGATGGAAAAGTACAAGTAGGACAGAGCCTATTTTCAGTGGAAGACCCAGGAGAAATGCTCCAGACACATCTTTGGAATGTGGTAGGAGAATGCAACACCCATAAGAAACCTACATGAATGCAGGAAGGACATGCAGACTCCACACAGAAGGCACCCCAGCTGAGAATCAAACCAGAGAACCTCTTGCTGTAAGGTGGCAACATTAACTGCTGCCCCACTGCACTACCTACTTCACCATATATTATGAATAACTCTGGAGAAATTAAAACTACAAACATACTCAATAAACCCAAAAAGCTTACATAGATTGGCTGTTAGATCTATGAAAAAAATACTAATCATAGTAAAGAAATAATTTCCAAGCAAAGTGATAAAAATAAAAAAGTGACTGCTTTAAAAGACATACTGGAAAGCTTTAGGAAATATTATGAAGAAATTAATAACAAAGAGAAAGACTTAGAAATCAATAACATATCCAATGACTTTTTAAAAGACAATGTAAAGTTTAAATTAACCAAAGAACAAAGATCTAAAATTGATAAGTCATTCTCTTTTAAGGAGTTAAAAGATCAGATTAATAATCTTAAACCAAATAAAGCCCCTGGTCTTAATGGTATAATCCAAAAAATATACAAATTATTCCCAGAGAATAATTTAAATATTCTATTACATTTTTGAACAAGTTAAACAAATGTCAACCATTACCCCTGGAAATATTCCCTGATATCTCCTATCTTTAAACCAAATAAAGATTCTAACGTATGTTCTTCTTCTTCCAATCCTATTTCATTACTAAATGTTGATTATAAAATATGTATTTCTATTCCTGCAAAAAGATTAAACCTTATTTTGCCAGATTAATAAATGATGATCAGACTGGTTTGTGCTACATAGAAAGGTTCAGGATAACATAATTAGGCTTAATACTTTAGTAGATCTGGATAATAAAAACAAAAAAAGAACTAACTATAATAAGTCTAGATATAAATAAGGCTTTTGATTCTATTAGTTGTAATTATTTTTTCAAAACACTTAATATGAATTTTAACTAGATTTTATAAATCTTATAACTAATCTTATAGTAACTCATATTTTTTTATTAAAATTGGTTCTTTTTGTCCTGGTTCTTTCAAAATATTAAAAGGTACAAAACAGGGTTGTTCCTTGCCACCTATATACTGCTCTAGCAGTTGAACCTTTCACAAACTTTATTAGATCTAATAGCAACATCCAGGGATTCTCAATAGATGAAAATTATTCCTGTAAAATTCAATTATTTTGCAGACGACATTTTAATAACAAGTGGTGATGTTGAAGCTTCAATAGAAAATTTAACTATGTCTATTAATTACTTTGAAAAAACATCAGGTTTAATGTATAACCTTTAATAAACAGAAACTTTACTTATTAATAAAAACGTTAATAATTATTTAAGAAACTATAAGAATTTTATTTGGGACAATTCACAGAGGAATTATCTTGGAATTATAATTAAATCTACTGTAAAAGACTCATACACAGTAAATTATACTAATCTAATAGACACTGTTACTAAAATAATTATTAATTGGAACTTTTTTTTTTTACAATGGAAGATAGACTTACTTTAATTAAAATGATAATCAACCAGAATACTTTTCTATCTACACTTACTAATTATTATCCCTGCTAAGAAAATCTTTAAGAATTTAAATTCTACTCTTCTTAATTGTCTCTGGTTCTCCAATAAACCAATAATATCCTCTGATTGCCATGTTAAAATTTGACAAGAAGGTGGATTAAGTTTTCCAAATGTTGAGTTATATGCCAAATCAATTATTCTCAATTTAATATCTCTATGATTAAATTCCTCTTCATGAAAGATTAATAAATAGTAATAGCTATGTTGTAGAATCGTTCTCTAAATTCAGTGTTTAGTACTTCAACTATACCTTCTTAGATATCTTAAACTCCCAGGTCCCTCACAGAATTATTAGGGTCAAATCCAACCACACTCTATGGATGAGCAAATAGACTAAATCTCTGCTGACTCTAGACATAAAGCTGGGCCCAATGGTGCAAAAATTGATCCCGTACAGATAAAGAGACATATCTTGAACTCTGTAACAAGACAAAGAAAATTGTCAAAATAGACAAAATCAACTACTACCATAATATACAAGCTAAATATCAAAACAACCCAAAAAACGTCTGGGCAGCCATTAACAACATTCTCCATCCTGGAAAATCAGGTACCCCCAACCATAATTGATACCACAGTCAATGTCATCACTCACTTAAACAAATTTTTCACTGAATCTATTCTTGCATTAGCCAGCTGTCAAAGCTGTAGATCCCCCAACCAAATACTGAACTATCATAGCAATAACAATACCTTTACCTTTCACCCTGTCTCTACTGACACAATTAAGAAACTAGTTATGAAACTGAAACCTACCACCTTAGCTGCAGATAAACTTCCAGTTGAATTCTTGAAAATAGCTGCTGATGTCACTGCATACCCTGTATCCATTCTTATTAACCATTCTATATCCAGAAATCTAGTCCCTCGGACCTGGAAAATTTATCACATCATTCCTCTCCACAAAGTGGGTAACTCAAAAGAGTTAACCAACTGTCAGACCATAGCAATACCATCACCTCTGTCCAAAATACTGGAGAGGTGTGTACACACTCAAATCATGGACTACCTTACCACCCACAACCTTCTCACAAACACTCAACATGGATTCAGGCCCTATCACAGCACAACAGCCTTACATCATTCACTCACAAAGTAAACAACCAAAGAAATAATGGCAACTATATCTCTGCTATCTTTTTGACCTCTCCAAGGCATTTGCTCTGGTTAATCACAACTAACTCATTAAATCCCTCTCAGAACTGAATCTTAGCAATTCCAATGT
The DNA here is from genome assembly GCF_019279795.1 of Protopterus annectens. NCBI lineage: Eukaryota > Metazoa > Chordata > Ceratodontiformes > Protopteridae > Protopterus > Protopterus annectens. Next base: position 457,167,177 of record NC_056732.1, on the reverse strand, counting down.
TATTTGGTTTCAAAGTTATTTAAGTGGTAGGAAACAAGTACTACAGTGGAGGCAAGAACTCTCTCCTTTATTACCAGCCATACTGGGTGTTCCCCAAGGCTCCATCCTTGGTTCTTTACTTTTCTCTATTTTCACTAACAACCTCCATACCTCCTCTCTACATGTCTCATTCATCCAATATACTGATGATTAAACTCTAAGCTGTTCCTCTCCTTACCCCCAAGAACTGCAATTACAACACAGACCTCTTAACTATCTGTAGAAGAATGGCTTACCAACTTACAACTTATGCTAAATCCCAATAAAACCAAAACTTCTCATATTCTGACCCACTAATCACTCCACTCTTATACCCACATTTCCCATCACTTCTAAAAATAAAACAACTATCTTTACTGTCACTCACACCAAACTTCTAGAAATTGAGATAGACTGTAATATGAAATGTGCCACTCATATTTCACTCAACATTAAAAAGTGCATAAAGTATTGGAGGGGGCTATATAGAAATAAAAATTCCATGACATAGAGTATCGGAGCTAAAATTGCACAACCACATCTCAACTCTATACTTTGATATGCCTCCCCTATCTTCACCAATCTTAGAAAATCAGATAGAAATAAAATTGATGCCTGTTATAACAAAATCACAATGTTTGCCACCAATGGTCCACATCAAACACACCATTGCTTAGTCCTTAAACAACTTAACTGGCTTGAACTTCCCCATCTTCTATTTACAACCAGTTTATACATACACATAAGATTCTTCAGTATTCTGAGAAAACCCCTGCATTATAAAATTGAATACATTCATACTCCAGTACTAGGGTCCTACGCTCCAGCAATAAACATCCCTTTTGAGTCACTAAAGCCAACAACTCTGCAGGAGCCTCCCTCTATTCAAATTTCATAGCTAAAAAGTTGGACATATTGCCCACTAATATAACAGCCACAACATCCATAGTTCAGTTTAAGAAATCTCTTAAAACATACCTACAGGCTAATTGGATCTGTAGCTGTGACTTGGCATGCTAATCCAACTCCATGTCCTTCTTGCTCTCAAAGGGTAAATACTCCTCCCTTACTTTTAGGCAGCAGGTCTCACTTTATCTTGGCATGTCACTTTCCTCATACTTCTCTCTTCCTCACAAAAGTCACTCCTTCTTCTAGTTCCATACTTTATATTTATTATATGACTATATGTATATTGAATGCTGTTTTGATTGTACGATTTATTATGTTTCATCTTTGTATCTATATAATGTACCTTTTACCAACCTACTTTTAGTTGATGTACAGTTGAAAGTATATTATAGTAAACAAGACAGGTTGCAGCAATGCCAAAGCACACCAATAAACACAAAGAAAATTTTAATAAAATAAAGCGCTTTTCGTTTGCTACTATTAGCAAACTTCTTCAGATAATATACCAAATCACATTCAGGTTATATATACCCCCCCCTTTACATTAATTGACTAATTATTTAATTAGCTTACCAAAAGGAACACTTCTCTACATTATTTCACATTTTCCAAAGCCATCCACTGTCACAAATAAATACAAAACTATTGTAAAATACTTTGATAAAAAAACTAATCTAGACTAATAAAAAAGTGGTAACAAATAAACCAAAAAGTGATATTTATAATTAGTGTTTTAAAAAACATATTTCCATATGAGTCCTTTAAAGTCTTATTAACACTTATAATCATACTAGTGTAAACTTCAGTATGAACCACAAATATTAGCATTCATTTTTTTCATCATGGGTATTTAACCAATATTATTACTTTATCCTAAAATCATCTTTTCAAACTTTTAAGCTTTAACACACTACTCAAACTACAATTTTCATTTATGCCTGGTAAGTTGTATGCATTAAGCTTAATCTGCCAAAACAACTCCAGTTCCTCTAATTTCAGTGGTGTAGGGCCACCTCTTACATCTAGGTCTGGTTGATCAATCACTAAAAATTTAAAGCAATGCTGAGGAAACTCCGCTACATGTTTAGCCAGGGCATTATCTTGTTTATTCCTGCTGATGGCATAAGAATGTTCATACATACGATCCTGAAGTCTTCTCTCCATCTTACCTACGTAAAACGCTTGGCATCCCTGGCATTGGACCAAATACACCACCATTCTAGTATTACTGTTAGCCCTACACTTCAACTTATACTGGACATCGTGTACAAAAAATCTTTTTGATTCCATTACTAACTTACAAAAGTTGCAATTTTGGCATTTGTACATACCAGCAATTTTTGGCTGTTTTTTCTTACGTTGTTCATATAGTGCCTTCAAGTCCATCCTTTTCCTAAATGTAGTGCAAGGATATTCTCCTAATTTGTTTGATATATTAGGGTTACTTGCAAAAATAACCCAATTTTTTTCTTAGTATGCCTATACAATGGTAACTAAATGTGTTGTAAGTTCTAATAAACTTTGTTTCTGGTAAATCAAGTGTGGCAAGGGCTCTCAAATTTGTTAAAGAGGAGTTTTCCATGTTATTTAATATAACTTCTTGTATGGTGACAATCTTGTCCATTGACAAAATAGGTTTGTACATTCCCTTTGCACGTTTGTCACTTACTTCCAAAATCAATCCTGAGATTAATTCCGAAGGATAACCTCTCTGTGTGAACATCCTTCCCAAGATTTGACATTCCTCTTGGAAATCGTGCTCTGTGGAAATTATACTGGCTGCCTGCACTAGTTGGCCTTTGACAACTGAGCGTTTTTGATAGAAAGGGTGGCAGCTCGTGAAATGTAAAAATGTGTTCGAATATGTTTCCTTCCTATATATTTTAGCCTCATAACATTCCTGATTAAAATTTTTTGTTAAGCAGATGTCTAGGTAGGCTATTTTATAAGTGTCAAAAGTGGAAGTGAACTGAAAAAAATCAGTTGAGGTATTAAAGGTGTTTAGTATTGCTTCACCCAACTTTTTGTCACCATCAAGCAGGATAAAGATGTCATCCAAAAATCTTGTAAAGAAAACTAGTTTAGTTTTGATATTGTCATTTTTAAACACATACTCAGACTCCCAGTGGGCCATCACTAAATTAGCTATAATAGCTCCACATGGAGAGCCCATAGCCACACCTGTTTTCTGAAGAAAGAAGTCACCAAACATGAAGAAATTATTATATAAAACTATTCCCAAAAGTTCTTTCACAAGTGTAATTTCCTCTGTTGTGGCCCTATTCCTAACCATAACTCGGGTTACCCATTCTATTCCAGTATCTTGTGGTATAGAGATCCATAACATCCACAGTAAGGAAGTTATGGTTAGGGTTAAAATCTAACTCATTCAACTTCTCTAAAAATGACCAGGAATCTTTACAAATTTGTGACTCTAGTTTCACAAATTTTTGTAAAATAGAATCAATCATCTTTGCACAGGGGTAAGAAGGTGACCCACGTCCGTCCACAAGAGGTCTCATAGGTGGATTCCTCAAGTCTTTATGTATTTTTGGAATTCCAAAAAGGTAGGGGTATCTTGGAAACTGCGTAGATGTGTAATTAAATATATTTTGTTCAATTCGCCCCTCTATATACATATCTAATAAACTATTCTTTATTCCCAAATATGCTTGATTAATCTCTGAACAAGAACTAATTTCGTAAGCGGGGTCGTCTAACAAGTCTACCATTCAATTATAGTAGCCCATATTGTCGAAGATTACCAGTCCCCCTCCCTTATCAGGTTTACAAACTCTAATGTCATGTAATTTAATGAAATCCAAAAATCCCTTCTCCTTCTGTAAAGTAGGGTCATTAGTATGAACTTTACCCCTGTGTTTAACATTAAAGCGAATGTCTAGTTCGCACATTTGTTCAAACACTTGAATAAGTGGATGAAGGGGTGGATTAAAGGTACTTGAAATTCTAAACTGGTCATTTTGTACTGTGGTTAAATTTGAACCCATCATCAGGTTAAAATTCGATTTCCTCATGAAAGTTTTAAGATCTATAATTGTTCTAACTAAGTCACAATTTTGTTTAGGATCATATGGTGTGTTACCCTTGGAAAGGAAATCTACCATATCTAAACCTATACTGGTGGAAGAAAATTTATAGACTTTAAAATCATTTAGTCTATTAGTAATTATTATGGGTTCACTTCCCATAGGTGCTGAATCAGCTAAACATGTGTAATGACTAGTAGACACAGTCTCAGAATCTTCGGAGGGTAGGAGGTCACAAAAATCATTAACAATCCGACTCCTATATTGCACTGGATTGTCATACTGTTCATTAATCCCATATGACATTGAAGTCAAATCTTGTTTTTTTCTCCTAGTTCTATTTCTTTTTCTTTTGATTTCTGTTGGACCATTGCTTGGGTCTCGTCGTTTCCTGGGCATTGCTTTAAATTTTTAGTGATTGATCAACCAGACCTAGATGTAAGAGGTGGCCCTACACCACTGAAATTAGAGGAACAGGAGTTGTTTTGGCAGATTAGGCTTAATGCATACAACTTACCAGGCATAAATGAAAATTGTAGTTTGAGTAGTGTGTTAAAGCTTAAAAGTTTGAAAAGATGATTTTAGGATAAAGTAATAATATTGGTTAAATACCCATGATAAAAAAATGAATGCTAATATCTGTGGTTCATATTGAAGTTTACACTAATATGATTATAAGTGTTAATAAGACTTTAAAGGACTCATATGGAAATATGTTTTTTAAAACACTAATTATAAATATCACTTTTTGGTTTATTTGTTACCACTTTTTTATTAGTCTAGATTAGTTTTTTATCAAAGTATTTTACAATAATTTTGTATTTATTTGTGACAGTGGATGGCTTTGGAACTTGTGAAGTAATGTAGAGAAGTATTCCTTTTGGTAAGCTAATTAAATAATTAGTCAATTAATGTAAAGGAGGAGGTATATATAACCTGAATGTGATTTGGTATATTGTCTGAAGAAGTTTGCTAATAGTAGCAAACAAAAAGCGCTTTATTTTATTAAAATGTTCTTTGTGTTTATTGGTGTGCTTTGGCATTGCTGCTACCTGTCTTGTTTACTAGTTTGAAAGTATATTATCCTAGCTCTACTTGAAGTATAATTTTGAGTGGTATGCTTCTGAAACCAGAATTTTCTATTTATCTAATCTGTGTTATATGCGGAGCTTTTCTCCCTGGGCCTCCACTGAAAAAGGACTTGTGTCCATTCAGATTTCCAGTAACCAAATGTACAATAAATAAATAAATAAATTTCAAATGAATAAATTTTACTGGATCTTGTAAGTTTTATGTTTAAATGAAAAGAAAAAAATGCTATTCCTCTCCCTTCATTGATTATATCCTTATAAATTTTAAACTATTCATGAATTCTAATTATATAGTTAATGATTTATATTGTTTTTATTGTTCCCTATATCAAATACCATGGCTTGTTTGGGAACCTTTAATGTAAACAAAATGCTAGACTATAGAGATGCAACTTTAATCTTTTGCCATCAATTCTTAATAGGAAATTCATATAATACAGATTATATTTGTGCAACAAATTGTTTGAAAATAATAATTGGTTGAATATACAATCTTCTAAAAATGTGTTAGTGAAAAAATCTAAATCTCCATGGATTTTCAAGCAAAACATACTCCAAAGATACTTTTTTTCAGAATCAATAGTAACTCAAAGAAGAATAAATCTTTTATATCAATAATTTATAAAATAATAAAAGAAGAGTTTGGTTAGACATATTCATTATTTTGGAATTACTCAACTAAGATAAACGAGAAGGCCTTTTCTGTTGAAGATAAATGCTTAATTCCTAAATTTGTGGGAAAATCTACTTCTCTTTACTGGAAATATATACATGGAGATTTCTTCACAGAGCTTTTTAACTACACATAAAGCGGCTTTAATATTATAACTATGGTAAAATTAATTGTTGGAAGTGTAATGAAGTCTCTAACAAAGATTGGTTTCATTTGTAAGGGGTTATAAAACAGTAAAACCATTTTGGGTTGAATTTAGAAAGTTTGCACAAGTGTTTTGGACAGATATTTGTATCATTTCTAACTCCTTGATCTTATTTAATGCTCCAGTTCTGGATTCTGTTCCTAGGGTGGAGGTGCCTCTCCTTTGGTCCATTTTAGCTACAGCAAACAAAGAGTCACAATGAATTGGAAATGTAAAGCTACTGTATCTTTCCCTGAATTCATTAATTTAGCAAAAAATGTATGTAAAAAAGAATTGTCAACTGCCAAAAGGAGAACTTTGAATATTACTCACCAGTTTAGATTTTGGTCAAATTTAAGTGGTTTACTTGATAAATTTTAACAATTTAGCTTTCTATGTTTGATTTTATTGTGGACATCTGTAAATGGTCATGTTTTATTCATCTTAAAATAATTTTGTACAATCTTTGCTATAAAATTAATAAAAAGTTGTTTTAAAAATAAATATCATTATTAAGAATGCAATGTTCGTTGTGTCTGTATTTCTCTTCCCCACCCTCTTTGTCATTATTATTTCTCTTACATTTATTTGGTTTATTGTTTTTGTTTTTATTTTTATTTTTTTATTTCTCTCCATTTCTTTTACTGTTATATGCAGCAGCACAGCTGCCTGCACCCATCCTACTGGCAAGGCCTGTCAGCCTCCCACACGTGGCAGAAACAGCAATGCCATCATCACCACCTCCTCCAGGAAAAAAGATAGCACGTCTGGGTCCACATCTGATGCAGTTTCCTCCACACCTCCTGCTTATCACTACCACCTATGCCATGTGTGCCTTCATAGGAGGATGGTAAAGTGGTACCTGCCAGCAGTAGTGCAACTGGAGGTGACACCTTTGTCACCCATCAGAGACTGTCAGAGCTTCTGTGGATTATCACTGACAGGAGGTTGGATGCTGACATTGACCGCATGAAAACCATAATAAGGTGACTCATTGAGTCATGACCCTGGCCAGTACTGTCTCTGCCTGCTAAGTCAGGTCCTAATGGTGATTATTACCCAGGGTGCCAAGTAATCTCCAACTATATCTTATTTGTTTAATTTCCTTAGTTAACCCTCTTTTTTCTCTCCCTATTGTTTTGTACCTCCTGCTTTCTCCCTTAGTTCTCTTCCTCTACCATTTATGGACCTCTCCCCTATATCTTTCCTCTATATGGCTATGACTCTATTCCAGAAACTATATATCTTTTATAAATCTGCTCTCTCCATTTATCATTGTTTCCTCTTCCTTGGTCTTATACTTTCTCTTCTTGGTTTTAAAAGATGTAATAAGCCTTAACATGTTGCTATTTACATTGTCTAGGAATTTAAAGTCCTTTTCTTTTGATAATTATTTTTATTGTCAAAGTCCTAGCGGAGTGCAATCTGTTTTGTTATACCTCGTTGTCTATGTGTGGAGCTTTTCTCCCCGGGCCTCTGCTGAAAATGGAAATATATCCAGTTAGACCAGCCCGGTTAACAAATGTAAAATAAAATAAATAAATAAATAAATTTGGCAGAAATTACATCTGCAACCCCCAATCCTATCCCACAACTTGGTGTTGCCATGCCTTTTGTGTCTGTGCCCACCTCTGTTGATTTTACAACCATCCTCTCACCATTACCTTCCCTCTATTTGTCTGATGTCTTATTCACCATTGTGTATCCCCAAATTTATTGTATTATCCACCACCCTGTTAGTCATGTCTGTCTTTCCCCACCATGTAACCTACTCCTCTCAGCTTCCTCTTATTTCCTTTAATTCACCAACTTTCACTTCTCTTAAAAAATGGATTATTGTCCCAAAGCATAAATTATTTCTACCCCACTACCATCCTGCTCATCAGTTATTTGCTCTTTCTGTTCACCCTCTGCCTGCCTCCCCTTTTCATCTCTTTCCTCAAATCCAATTTCCAACCATTAATCTGGTTAAAAATAAACATACCACAAACATGCCCAAAAAAGGCCTGTAAAACACTTATCTTTTTGTGGTCACAGAGTGTGTAATCAGTCATGAAGAACACCACTAAGATGCATGCATAACCAGCAAGATATGGCACTGTTAATGTATAGCATCAATGAAGTCCATTCATTATCAGGTCCTATGTATATTGCTCCTGGCTACCATTGGTCATGAAAATGAGCTGAGTGCCATTGTGCAGCAGTTGTCAATTATGAAGCAGGGTAAAGCTAAGCCCTTTAGTATGACTGCTTTCATGCCTCAGCTTGTTCACAAATTGATTTGTAAAATGGCAGTCCAGAGAATGGAATGGCCAGATCCTCAGTTTTGCATGTGTGTGTTTTCATAAATGTTTTACTTCCATTCTGCAAATAATAAACATGTCACCAGCTATGTGTGTTCCTGACTTCTGTAATCAGGCTGCTTCTATAGCATAGCTTGTTAATGAAGCAATTTGCAGACTATCAGTGCACAGAATGGAGTGTTCAAATCCCCTCAATAATGGGAGTTTTTTTATTATTTTCTGCTTCCATTTTGTAAATGTGAAAATAATCACATACTATGTGCTTCCCTGACAACTAAAGTGTAAATATTTTTGTGGCTCAGCTTGTTAACAAAGTGATTTGTAGGTTTAAAATGATGTAGGGTGATAGCTCTCCCTCAGCATTGAATGTTTTTGTGTGACTTTTCTCCTTTAATTCTATGCATCTGTAACACTCATCTGCTATGTTATTTTCATGAAACATTCAATATGACTCCTGCTGTGGCTCAACTTGTTAATGGAGGGTATAGTAAGATATTACTGAAGAGGCTAATGGGGGTCAAATCCTTTGAAGACTTTCTTGTATTTTCTGTTTTAATCTGCAAATGTGTAACAGTCCCTTGATATGTGTTTCCCTGACACCTGTGGGATGATTGCCTCTTGACTTACCTTGAGTGTGGTAAAATATCATTGAAGAAGGTGATGGGCTGGTAGGCTGAAATCCTTGACCTTTGCTTTTTTACTTTTTGCTTTTGGTCTTCAAATGTGTAAAACTCCCCTAGTATGTGTTTTCCTGAGTATATCTGGATTCAAACTTGATTGATATTTTAGTGTTTGACAGAAAATCACTGAAAAGAGAAAAGGGTACAAATCCTTTGACACCAGCTTTTTTTTGTTTTTTATCTGCAAATGAGCAGTATTTCCCTGATATATGTTTTCCTAACACTTTCAGTATGATTCCAGCTATGATTCAACTTGTTAATGCAGTGTTTGGTAGATGGAAATTGGTTCAAATTCCCTGTGGCCTATATTTTGCTTTGTTTTGTTTTCTGCTTCCATTCTGAAAAAGTGTATCAGTCTCCTAATATTTGTTTCTCTGACATCTTTAGTAAAATATTGCTATGCCTCAATTTGCTAATGCTATGCATGAGCTCTAATTCCCTTCCAGGCTGATTTTCCTTTTCATGATGTTCAAGTACACTGATAAACCTCTGATTATGTTAGGACTGGGAAAGATCAGTACATGATTTCACTTTTTTTTGTATCCCACATATCTTTTCACATGTTCTAAGTTCAAGTATTTCATATTGATATCTGCATGTATGTGTCATACCTCCTTCTCCATTGTGTCCTTTATCCTTCATTTGGTCAGCAGCTTCCTTTACATTATTCTGTCCACTTATGTTAATTTTGTTGCCCTACTGCCACCTCTAGCCATTCTAGTCTTTCTTCCATAAAACATTTCCCTCCATATCTTTTTTCTTGAATTACAGCAATAGATCGGCACTTTAGCATTATCATCTATATGCATGGCTTCACTATGACTAACACAAATGATCTTGCACAGTCAATGTTTACAACAGCTGGGTGTACTTTACTCTGACTGTGGGCTGATCTAACACAGTCTTCCTGTGAGTCCCTGCTGCAGTTGCAATGAGGAGCTGCTTGTGATGCACTCTTTCCTGGCCACATGCACTGTTGGTGAGTTCATTGTGCGCACATTGTAAAAAGTGTTGGATTGGCTCCAACTACTGATGCAACATTTCTGAATCCTTGTGGTTGGGTGCTGTTCTGTACAGTGACAGATACAGTGCTGATTTTGTAGCATCACAATATGACAATATGTAAAATTTGCCCATGTTTGTCATGTCATGTCATATATATGTATGAGCATTCTGAATGTATAGTTGCCCATTTTGTGAAACTTTGCATTGGCATATTGTTCAAGAGCTGTGTTGGTAGATACTGTCATTATAATGTATTATGGTTATGCATTTTGATGATGTAAAGTTGTGGTTTACTACATGATCAGTTGTATACTTCATTTTGAAAGTTCTTAGTAAATCCAGTAAAACCTACAGCCACTTCTTCAGTAGTTCAGGTATTACTCCCATTGGTATTTTTTGACATTTTTATAGACTTTATATAATATATTCCTTGTACCCTAGTATTCTTATTACAGAGTGAAACATTTTTTGCAACAATACAGCCATATGGCCTCTATAAGGAAGAAACTTGTGGTAATTTGAGATAAAATAAAATGAATATCAACATTTAATTATGAAACAAGTCTGAGAATTACACTTCAACTAAACTACAAGCATTTCTTTTATTTAAACAGTTTCAAGAAATATATTTTATACACTTTTGATCCATTTACATGAGTCTGAGTTAATTCATTGGACTGACTGATAGAGGCTGAATATGACATTCATGCATGTTTTCTAGAAATGAAAATTGATATACTCAGACATTTGCTGTATATGGGAACCCATCTCCAAATTCAGACATTACTTTCTTGTAAAGCGCACTATATGTTGTCAATGAATATACAGAAATTCCAGTGCTGGCTATAAGCTACATTAATATACATGGCATGCAATAAGTCTGATGTGTTCATCACATCATATCATTTAAGTACAGTGGTTAGTATAAGGGCATTTTTGCCAGCTGTTCCTCCTTTAAGAAATGTTTATGCTGATTTATCAGTTTCAGTTGTCTGTCCTGAAATTTATGCAACCAATAATGCTCAACTGGGTGTGTGTTACTGTGGAAAAAACACCTGTACATCCCTGGATGGGCATTATTTCCACAATAACACACACTCTGAAGAGCATTATTCTGCTTAGAGAATAGGCTGTCTGTAAAATTGTTGTTTTTTACTTACTTATTTTTTTATTACTATATTATTTTTTAATATATATTTGATGTAAAATAGTTCTACTTCCTAAAGTTTCAAATTTGTTGTAGTATATGTTAATGGTGTTGGAGGAAAAATGTTACATCCCAAATATAACACTTAAAAAATATCCAGGTATTTACTTTATTTTATGGCCCCTTACTCCTAAAACATTTGGTTTGTTGCCAGTCATTGGAGGCAGAAGTTACTAAATAATGACATACATTTGAATTTCAGACTTTTATTTATTTCAGAATATTCATGCTAACACAAATCCTGTTATTTAAGCAAGTTTGTAAACTTATAAGAGCAATAATTAAAATCTGTTCCTATTTTTTAGCCTTTGTCTCCCCTTTATTTTAGGCTTTATCCAAATTTCTTCAGCTGAAAGGTCTAGAGGTATACAAACCTCTTTATGCTGCCAGTGGTGGACCTCGCTCACACTGTCTCTCACACTCAGTGATGTGTTCCTATTTCTGTGCATGTCTCCCCCCATTTTGTCAGGCTTTGTCAAGATTTCTTGTGCTAAGAGGTTGACAAGTATGTAAGAGGTCAAGAGGTATGCAAACCTCTTAACTGCTGCTGCTGCCAGGGGATCATGCAATCACTCTCTCTCTTCACTCTTTCTCTCTCTCACACACACACACACACACACACACACACACACACACACACACACACACACACACACACACACACACACACACACAGACACACACACACACACACACACACACACACACACACACACACGCACACACACGCACACACACACACTCTTCTGCTTTCATGCACACATTCATTCACATACACAGACAGAAGCATAAACATGCACAAACACACACTTTTTTCTGTTTTGATCGATCGCTCTCATGCTCTCATACATGCATACACTGTCACATACACACACACACACACACACACACACACACACACACACACACACACACACACACACACACAGACAGACACACACACATGCTTTAGTTTCTTTTTTCTTTTATACTTGCTAAACATGCAAAATCGCTCATTAATAAGCGTAAAATTATGGCAGCCATTTGTTTTTTTCCAGTTCAAGTACCAAGGCAGCTTAATATGCTGCTGTGAAGAGGTGGACTCATTTTTCAGTGGGCATTACCTGTAGATTAACACCCTGATGGAGAGCGTTCATTCTCCAGTCAGGGTGCCATCTACAGGTCACCCATTCTGTAACAGTTAACAATAAGAATGTTACACACATATTATATACAGTTAGCCAACCTAGTTTTAACTATAATTCTGCTTGGGATTCCATTCTGGTCAGTACAATTGATTTTTACCCTTTGGTATATTATGAAGCGCTTTGTGTCACAAGGAAAAAAATGACATCATATCACATTAGGCGATGTATGCTAAATGGAGGCAGCAATTCCTTGTGCTGTATACAGCCAAATGTTCTCACAGTCTCCGTGAACAACCAGACTTTCTCACCAAGATTCAGTCTATGATGAATATAGTCAGCAAGTCTTTGTGTAATAAACAACCAAACCTTCTCATTAAATCCCAGTTTATAAAAAAACATAAATAACAGCAAATCCAACATTTCAGAAGTAGATACATAATAAGATGGAATGATCAGTTTCTAATGTATTTAGCTAACAGAAAAAAATATCAGCTTGTTGAAAATATAATGCTGTTATCTCCTCACTACAATTTGTAACTACTCCCTAAGAATCTTTTATCAAGCTGAACAGCACAATCAGATTGCTAGAGATCATGAAATACCCTGATAATATCGGAAAGCAATTTCTGCCACATGTTGATGATTTTCAAAACATCTTATTGGAATGTCCAGTAGATTCAGCCTCTTAAAGAATTTTTGAAGATGATTTTAAAGTATTATGTTAGTGATTTCAAGTACACATGGCTCTTAACTGGCTTGTTTCCTGTATCTTCTCTCATGAAACATCCCAACATGCCTTGACTAGAAAGAACAATAGAACCACATTTATACAGGATATCTTCAGTCATTACAGAGACATTAATTGGAGCTTATGTCATCATCCCATAAAATAAAAATGTCATCCAAAAATCTGATGTAAAACATAAATGTCCTCATAAACTATGTATTAAATAGGTACTTCTTTTCCCATTGGGGCTGTGGGGCATAACAATATTTGTAAAAAATCCCCCTCATGCAGAACCCATAGCTACTCCTTTTTGTTGTAGGAAAAGTTTACCTTCAAACATTATAAAGTGTTTTCTTTCATACAGTTTCCAAGAGGTTCTCATAGAGCTTAATATTGTCTTGTGGGATGCCTTTCTCAAATAAAAATTCTGTGAACCAATCTAAACCTAACTGGTGGGGTAGGACAGTATAACGGATCTTAACATCAATTGTAATGAAGATGTATGTGCCTTTAAACTGTAACCTATTTATTTTTTGAAGAAATCCCATGGGTCTCGACAAACATGTTCTTCTTGGATCACTAACTCTTTACATTTCACATCTAAAAACTTTGCATGTGAGTGTATAATAGACCAATGAACATGATCTATAGAATACATTGGTGGGGTTGGATGCTATTATGGATCTTGAGCAATCCAAAAACAGTGAGAATCCTAGGTTTGACTACATTGAGGTAATTATAATGATCAATGTTAATCTGTTTCTGAATAAACATGTCTTCTAAATCATTTCTACTTTTTTATAAGAAATATTTAGCTCATTGATAGACACTTTTATGTAAGTATCATCGGTCATACATCCTTCATCCTCTTGACATAGTCTGAAGTGTCAATAATAATGAGCCCACCCCCGTACCAGACTTCATGATCCTAATATTTTTGTCCTTAAATTCATCCACTCTCTTTCTTTCATCCTTTGTCATGTTATGATTGGTATGCTTATAGTTATTTTGTAATGCATTTCTGATGTCAAGTTCATACATCCTTTCAAAGGCTTGTAAACTGGGACAGATAGGAGGCTTATAGGTGCTAGATTATCTAAGTGTAGTTGTAACACTATTTACATTTTGAAAAATGATGATAAAGTTCAACTTTCTTACATATTGTTTTAAATCCATGAGGACATGTGCCATATCAGCATGTCTAGTGGTTAAAAGGTAAGCCCCCTCGCAAAAACACAGGAAAAATCAATGGGAAATGGAGAAAAATTATATACATTAAATCACCATTACTATTAGTAAGAATGTTGCAGCCAGGGGTATCATTATTTGGCTTAATGCCAGTTTGAATTCCTGACCATGTGATTCTGCCACCTCAGGCTGCCCCTCTGTGGGGGCTTGGTGCAGTTCCTGTCCTTCCAGAGTTTTCTTTTATTCTGTTGTTTCTCCCTTATCCTCTCAGATCTGAGTAGGAGTTGATATTCTATAGGGTGTAAAAAATGATCACTGACTCCATTGATTTCACATTTTCAATAGGTTCCACCCCTCCTCTCACCTGTGGTTCTTATTGCTGATTGTGGGTACCACTCTATCCACTGCCAAGTCTTGTGCAATGCCAAAGGGATTATCTTGAATGTGTGTGCTGGCAACTTGACTCCCATATCTGGCACACATCACAGCTGTACCAGATGTTTGCTAAGGAGGACATCTCACAAGGCCATTTACTAGGGGATGCCGACTATGCCTTGGAACCAATGATGATGACACCTATCAGAAGTGCACATATACCCATGGAAGAACACCATCATGAGGCACATGCTCAAACTAGAAACATCATAGAGCATGTGTTTGGGCTGCTGAAGTAACGATTCCAGTGCCTAGATATATCTGCTGGAGCGCTGCAGTATAATCCATGCATGTGTACACAGATATTCAAAGAATGTACTATGCTCCATAGTCTAATCCTGCAGAAACAGCTGCAGCAGGATCAGCAAGGGGAAGGGCACCCCCCCCACCAATGCCTAGGTCTCCACAGTCAGTGGAGGACTCTGAGGAGGAACCACCAGCTACTGCCCTGTAGGCAGATATAGGCGTGCTCAGTATGCCCTTGCTTTGGCTAACAAACAACACATAGCACATTCACTGGTCACCTAGGGACCTAATACCTTTCTCCTACTCACATACAGATATTAAAATTGATGCCAAGCAACTCACACAACCTTTACCTATCCATGTATTGCTTGTGTACTGCCTGCATCAGACAGAGTCAGCCCTGAACTAAAGGTGTGTCAACTGCTGCACATACAAGGTAAGTCCTGAACCTAGACTGTATTCTTGAATATTATTATGACATATCCTTGTATCTCTTAACCTGGTACAGTAAGCAAGTAAATAGTGTTGGATTTATACAGGAATTACATTAACATGTGACTACAGACACTTATTTTACTAATATGTCTCCAATTTGTAATTAGGCCTCAGACATCTAATATTCACACAGTCATCCCTCTGCAGAATTCTGGTAAATAATTCAAGATAGAAGTTAGAAAGTGAGGCTACACTTCAGACTTGTTTTTGTCATAAAAGTAACTGCTCTTTGTTCCCTCACCTCCCCCCAAAAAATAGGACTGTACCCTTGCACCTGCCATAACAGTAACTCAGCTATGCTAGCCCCAAAACCAAAGTATATGCATGTTTATGCCACAGTCAGTATCCTCTCACATTTTAAGGATATAGAATTACTTACACACTGCATGTGTTAGGTAACTGATAAATTACCAAGAAACACAGACATGTAAGACAGAACAACTTACTTGCCAACTGTGAACATGGATTCAGACCTTTCCACAGTACCACCACTGCCCTGCTATGCTTCACAGACTGCATTAACAAAAACCGTAACAAAAATATTCTTTACTCTGCAGTCTTCATTGATTTATCTAAAGCTTTTGATATGGTTAATCACCAACTCCTTTTACATATACTGAAACCCCTTTCACTCGATCCTCTAGCCATAAATTGGTTCAAATCATACCTAGAAAACAGACAGCAGGCTGTACTCTGGCACAATAAACTATCTAATCACCTTCCCATTTCCCTTGGTGTTCCTCAGGGCTCCATATTAGGCCCACTCTTATTTTCCATTTATATCAATGACCTTCAACCGCTTTGGGCATCTATTGTGGTGCACAGTATCCTCAAGATAGGAGAACACGGATCACAAACTGCGCGCCATTGCAGGGCTAGCCACTCGATGGTGTAAAATATGGCTCTAGGTGATTCGGTCATGTTGACTGTCACCATAAAATGGGCATAGGTAGTTACCAGTGATAAGTGGGTTGAGGACCCAGCCTACTCTCTGACCCACGCCAGGGACCCATGCTAACGGTGGGAGGGGTATATGTGCCCCTATTGGCCAGTGTGTGCCTGCCATAAAAGCCCAGCTGCCCTGGGTCAATAGGCTGCTGGCTGGCCAGTGTCTAGTTGCCCAGCCTGGGTTACCTAGGATAGCTCTGTTGAGGGAAAGCTGGACATAAAACCAACCAACCTGCCAAACATGAACTAAGAATTGCTATGCTTAATGTAGGTTCACTGACAGGATGCAGCTTAGAAGTGGATGACATGATGATACGGAGGAGGCTGGACATCCTATGTATCCAAGAGATGAGATGGAAGGGCAGTGCAACAAAGCCACTTGGCTTGGGATCCAGACTCTACTACTCAGGTGGTGGACAGGCTAGAAATGGTGTAGGAATTGTGGTGAGACAGAGGCTTCAGAAGTCAGTGAGGGATATCATCAGAATTAATGACAGACTCATGGCAATCAGACTCCAGTGTAATGATAGGACAGTATTCATAATCTCAGCCTATGTCCCACAGCAGGGTTGTGATAGTGAGGAAAAGAGTGCATTCAGACAGCAGTTGCAGGACCTACTAGATAAAGCAGAACAACATGAATTGGTGTTGATAATGGGTGACTTAAATGCATATATCGGGACAGACAGAACAGGATATCAGGACTGCCTGGGTCCATATGGGTGAAGCAATAGGAATAAAGAAGGAGAAGCCATTCTAGACTTCTGTCTGGCAAATGGCTTGATAGTAGCCAACACATGGTTCAGAAAGAGAGACAGTCACAAGATCACATACAAGAGTAGCCAGCATGCAACTCAGGTAGACTTCCTCCTAGTAAGGAAAAGGCACTGGGGTAGAATCCATGATTGCAAAGTCATCCCCAGTGAAACAGTCGGTTCACAGCATAAACCAGTAGTTGCCACAATCAGCTGCAAGCAGTGGTCAGAGAAGGCTCTAAGGTCAACAGAGACCAGGCTGAAGACCTGGAAGTTGACTGGAGAGAAAGTACAGCAGTTCAAGGAATTACTCAGGGCTCTAGCACCCCAAGAAGAGGAGGAGGAGATAGGTGGAGTTGAAGAAGAGTGGCAGCGCCTAAAAGCAGCATGTGTTAGGACTACAGAAAAGATATGTGGCCGAGCCAGGTATGGAAATAAGGTACATAAGGAAAGCTGGTGGTGGAATGCAGAAGTGCAGGAAGTAATCAAAAGAAAGAAGGAGTGCAGGAAGAAGTGGGAGATTGAAAAGACTGACCAAGCTAGGAAGGACTACTGGTTGGCTAACAAAGAAACTAAGAAAGAAGTTGCAATAGCAAAGAATAGGGCATCAGAGGCACTCTATCAGCTTCTGGAAAGTGACTCAGTAAGGGGCACAAAGAAACTATACCAGGTTGCAAGGCAAAGACAGAAAGATAAAGAAGATAGTCAGACACCCTTCATAAGGGATTCCAGCAACAACCTGCTTACCAGCCCACAGGACATCAAAGGCAGATAGAAGGAGTATTTCCAGCAGCTTCTGAATGAAGAAAACCCCACAGAAGCGGTACTGCCCCAGAAACAGCCTACAATGAGAGTAGAAGAGGAGCCCAGCTTAGAAGAAGTAAGAGCAGCACTAAGGTAAATGAAGTCAGGGAAAGCAGCAGGCTCAGATGAGGTCACAGCAGATATGATAAAGATGCTGGGTGAGCTAGGGGAGAAATGGCTCCTGAGGGTAATAATTGCAGTGTGGAGAGAAAGGCGTATTCCAGATGACTGAAGAATAAGCATACTCATACCAGTGTACAAGAACAAAGGGGACATCCACAACTGTGGACAGTACAGAGGCATCAAACTCCTACCACATTGCATGAAAGTTCTGGAGAGGGTGATTGATAAACGGATATGCAGAATAGTAGAATGTAAGATGGGAGATGAACAGTTCGGATTCAGATCAGGATGCAGCACAATTGACCCAATGTTTGCATTGAGACAGATACTTGTGAAGAAACTAGAGAAGAGGAGAGAGTCAAATTGGGCTTTCCTAGACTTGGAGAAAGCATATGACAAGGTCCCAAGAAAGCTTATCTGGGCAGCACTGCGGTGGTTTGAAGTCCCAGAAACATTGGTAGAATTAGTACTTGCTATGTACAAGGACCCAGTGACTCAAGTACGAACAGTGTTTGGCCTCACTGAGGGGTTCCCAGTGGGAGTGGGTGTACACCAGGGTTCAGCTCTGATCCCACTGCTGTTCATACTGGTAATGAACTACATCAGCAAACAGATTGGAGGGGTCAGAGCAACAAAGCTGCTGTATGCAGATGATGTAGCAGTACAGGCAGACTCTGATCTAGAACTTCAGCAAAGGATAGGAGAATGGAATGCAAATCTGAAGGCACATGGGATGAAACTAAGCACATATAAGACAGTGGTAATGGCAGCAGATTGGAGAAATCAGAAGAAGTTGAGAATAGAGATAGATGGAAAGATAGTGGAACAGGTGAACAGCTTCAAGTATCTGGGAGGGGTGGTTGAGGAGAAGGGTAGTCTGAATGAAGAGGTCAAAGCTAGAATCAGAGGGGCTGCAGCCAACTGGCATAGAGTATCAGGTGTAGTATATGACAGAAGAATGCCAAAGAAGCTGAAAAGTAAGGTGTACAAGACAGTGGTGCGACCAGTACTACTGTATGGTACAGAAACCTGGGCAGTAAAGGCAGAACAGTTGAAGAAGCTAGAGGTGATGGAAATGAAGTGCCTGAGAATGGTGGTAGGATGCACACTGCAGGACAGGTGAAGAAATGAGGACATAAGAGCAGATGCCAAAGTAGCTCCAATTGCAGAAAAGATCAAAGAAAACAGATTACGATGGTAAGGGCACATGTGTAGAAAAGCAGAAGACAATCTGGTGAGGGAGATTTGGGACAGACAGGAAGAAGGTAAGAGGAAGCGAGGGCATCCAGCAAAGAGGTGGATGGATTGTGTAAAAGAAGATCTGCGACAGTCAGGCATGAGTGTTCAAGAAGGCAGGAGAGTGGCACTGAATCAAGAGAGTTGGCGACAGTTAATACGATACCCCAACCCCATGTAAATGGGAAAAAGGGGATGATGATGATGATGATGAGCAATTCCACACACCACATGTATTCAATATGCAGATGACTCTACTATAATCTGTTCAGCCATGTCTCTAACTGAACTACAGTCCCTTACCCAAAAAGCATTCAATACTGTAGAACAATGGTTCTCAAACTGCTGCCTCCTGCTAAACCCCCAAAAAACTAAACTGTCACTTTTCACACCAACCCGAAAGTCCACCCCTATACATTTCACACTCACATCCAATAATGGTATGCTTATTTCTCCCGACCTAACCACTAAACTCTTAGGAATAACAATAGATAACAATCTCAACTTTGATACTCATATAAACAGCACAATAAAATCAGTCAACAAAAAATTGTGATCCCTCTATAGAATCAAACCCTTTCTTACACCAGAAGCTAGGACCGCTATAGCCAAAACTCACTTAATCTCGACTCTACTCTATGCATCATGTATATACACTAATCTTTCTAAAAACAACCTCAACAAACTGGCAATATCCTATAATAATACTGCTAGATTTGCCACTGGCTCTCCTTTCAGAACTCATCACTGTCTAAATCTAAAACAACTAGACTGGCTAGAGTTTCTAAACCAGCTTAAATTTCACCAGCTTGCTATAGCCCACAAGACCCTGTATCAACCTACCAACACTCCAATACTCACTAGCCTCATTACCCCTTACAACAATCTTAAGAATTTACGCTCCTGTTTGCTGAATATTTCTTGGTGTGAGGGTTCTAATCCCAAAATAAGTAGAAACTCATAGTGCGCTTTTACATTTTTTACTTCTGTGTCCTATACTTTTTATATATGTCATCTTTGTCTTGTTTTAATTTCACATTCGCAAGATGTGTCACATCTGTAAAACATGTTTGAGAAGGATTATCCAGTTTGCATGTAGCATAGTATTGCAGATGCAGAAACATAGAAAAAAACAGATAAGATTTATGTCAGAGTGCCAACAACAGAAAGTGGATGAGTTCAATTATTGCTCTTAGTCATTAGGAAAGCCCAGCCTGGAGTAGAGAAAGGAGCATGCTATAGTAGCAGGTATATATTACATAATAGTAAATCTGAGATGTTAGCAATGCGGCTCATGTTTGAACACTGCTTACCTATGTGCAAACAGGTAAAGAGGCAAACACACATCCAGGTATACTTAGTTAACCATAGCATAAATCCGATGCTTCTTGGTCTATTAAATTATATGTCTATATAGATATATCTGTATATATATATATATATATATATATATATATATATATATATATATATATATATATATATATATATAGTGTATATAGATATCTATAGATATAGATATATACATAGATATGATATGTTCTTATTCCTCTACATTTCTCAGTCCCTATATCTAAAACTACATGTGGAAACATTGCAAAACAAGGCACAATATAACCATATTTGCATATATCTACAGTCCATCCATTTGTTTCCCCACCACCAAACACAAGCACCTGCACATATTGATGTGCACGGACCAAACCAACCAAGGCAATAAATAGAAACCAAAAAGGTCCAGCACAATGGGTAGAAAACTTGAAATAATTTATTCAGGTAGCATCAAAAAAACAGTTGGCATACTGGTTTCATCAACAGCCTTCCTCGGTGCATTAACACAACTAAAAATGTCTGACCCTTAAATAGATAACCTCATTAGCATTCACAAATGCTATTGGTTGGATTAAACATTATGACAACTCATTCAGACCAGGTTTAAACAAACCCCCTAGCCTGATAATCCAACCTGATTCCTGATTGTTTAATATAGTGTGCCAACCAACTTTAGAAAAATTATGACCCAGAACTCTATCAATGACAGTAAATGAAAATCTGGCTGTTTTATGAGCCAAGGTGTGCTTAAACAAAGCGGTGTTTGGAAATCCAAAGCCTCAATTTCCTAGATGTTTGTCCAACATAAAATACCGAACAGGAACACGTAGCCAAATAAACAATCCATTCTGAACTGCAATTTCCAAAACACAAAATGTCATAGACCTTGGAAGTGTTAGAGCTTGTGAAAGTTAAATATATGGGGACATGCGGAACAATGTCCAAAAGGTACACATCTCTTGACCTTATTCCCAAATATGGTAGACTGTTGGAGTGACGGCGGGACCTTGTGTTTATAATGACTAAAATGGGACCCTAAAGTGGGCACCCTAAAAAATAAAATGAACATGTGGAAGAAAGAATTTCATTGAGCTTGACATTAGCTTTTAAGATATCCCAGTGTTGGTTAATAACCCGCTTAAAGGTCTGAAAATTCTCACCAAAGGTAGTTACCAATCGAATGGGCTGTTGTCCATCTTTGCTGACATCAGACTTTTTGTATTGTAATATATTTGCTCTGGATTGTTGTCTAACATGGTCCCTGGCCTGACAGATATTGCTATCTTTGTATCTCCTCTGGATGAAACAGTTATGCAGATCTTGTTCATACCAGGCATAAGTGTCCTGTGTAGAACAGATGCGACGCATTCTGAAAAATTGTGACTTAGGTATAATGCAGATGATGTGGGGGGGTGATGACTACCAGCATGTAGTAATGTATTGTACTGAGGATATTAGTGAAAAACCTCAGTTTTTAGGGTACGATCTAGAACTCTAATAGTCACATCTAAAAAAGTGATGGTATCTTTATTGACATTCAAGGAAAATTGTATGTCCCATTTATTCTCTTTGAGGTATTCCACAAATTCCTGTAAAAAAAAACATATCCCCCCCTCCACACCATCCAACAATCAAACAAGTAGCATCACCAGATGTCAATTTCTCCAAGAAATAATTGTGTGAATCATCATAAATGAGCTGATGTTCAATATAGCCCATGAACAGATCTGCATAAATGGGGGCAAAAG
>NC_056732.1:457104896-457139896 GCF_019279795.1 Protopterus annectens | reverse complement strand
CCCGCGTGTAACCTACAATAAGGAAATGCAAGTGCGCCTGTGCGTGTGAAATCCGCTCACAGCATAGTAAATGAGTGCTGTTTCCCCCACATTAGTTATACATGGCTGAAACCCGTTAACCTCATAAAGTATGAAACCGGACGAAGCCATGCAAACTACCGGTACATATAGGGACAGACCCCAGATATGTGCCAGAACAAACATAGAAAGTGGATAGAATAACGGGTGTGTCAGTAGCATGGATTCTCTGAAGGGTATGCAGTCGTAACCTGAACTGCTTGCCAGAAATCCCCACTGTAAGTCTCAGATGAAATGCCACTACATTGCCAGATAGACACAGGTTTATGTAAAACACAACGAAGATAAAGTGGCAAGCAGCTGTACACTCAGCGATAATCTGTATAGTGGAAAGGTATGGTATGGATATAGATATATGTGTATACACATAATCCACAGACGTAAACCAAAGCAAGTTATGAAATGAGGATTGTACATGTATATATGTATACACAACAGACTTATGTCTCGTAGATATGACATATGTACATAAATAGGTGACGTTACATCTAATATGGGTAGACAAACAGACATGCAGGAAAGGTGAATAAACCACAGCATTCAAAAACATTGACCAGAAAGTGACAGTCCAGCAAGTTCTACACTTTAAACATGCAGATAGGTGTCCATTGCAGGACTCCATAAATTGGAATACGTAGTGTCAACCGACATTGACGCAAAAGAAGTGACCGCAGCAAATACGAAATAGCTGTACATGCAACAGTATCAGGTGCAAGGGTGATGACACATGTGTCGATAGAATGTATAACGTACGAACTGATATCCGGAGAGTGGGGAGTGCATACAAGTGTCTCCACACTTCAGTAATGCACACATTAAAAATATGTAATGGGTACTGTAGAGGGTTGTCAGGTATGGGAATCATGGGTATGCAGATATGGGCCTAGGTGTCATTTGGCAGGGATTTCATAGGCCCGCCCCGCGGGAGTGATGTGGGTATAGCACACGCCTATATCCCCAATAATGGGGCAAACCATCCACTGGATATTGCGGAAACCATTTTGGCAATATGTAGGGCCCTATATCAGTGTCATGTAGGCGATAATCATGGATGGACATGCGTACGACCAAGATGGTACCCATAACTGGCAAACTGTCAGAATAACACAGCTGCACTAAGGCATAGTACATGAAATACAAATAGGGACTATATTAGATATACCCCAGACAAAGTCAGAACGTTGTGAGAATACTGGCGTACCCATGAATATGGATGTTATGAGTGTTACTAATCATGTAATGGAAATGTCAGTCACTATTATCTACCGCACAGTCCGTAATGCCTTGCCAGCAATTTACCAGAAAGGCACATCACTATGACAAATGTAACAAGGTCAAACGTCAGGGTGTTTACCCATAATGTGTACAGGTTAGGGGTATGAAGGTAACCTGTCCAGAATACATGTACAGAACTAGTGATACTAGGTGGACAGGTGAGAAGAAAGACATCAGGACAAATGATAAAACATGTACAAGTCACATGCATGTACACCGACAAATGTGAATGACAACGTATGCCCTGTGAATGTCACTGTGGAAGGTTAATAGACACAAACGTAATGTGTCCCTCAGGGTGTCATGCAGTGTCACCGCAACAATGTCACGTCCCCCAGACACGTATGCGAGCTCTGCCACTGACGGAAAGCGCAAATACCGGCGCACACATATGGCACATGATAGACCAATTAGTGTGGATAAGCAGCTGTTGGCCTGTGTGAGGAATACAACTGAATGGGTGGGTGTGTCCTGCAATATAAATGTAATGGCATGTGGCCTGTGATGCCACCATACAGTGTGTGTATTGGTGTCAGAAAGTTGATATTTTGTTACAGACACATACTCCACAACTGTACAGATTTACGATGAATGTGCAGAGTTCTGCCTCATATGTTGGGTGTGTTCCACATAACAGTAAAATGCTTGCACTTCCATGATAACTGAAGACATGAAATGATGACAAACATGCGTAAGACACCAAATCAGACAGAAAAGCCATACTAATGCAAAACCTATTATTGTGTCAACTATTTACGTTTGTAAGAGCAACATGTCAATACTGCCCCTATGTGTCCCACTATCAGATAAGGACTTGTCCAGCAACTTGCTCTAGGAGGTGGAGTGGTATGCACAAAAACAGATACATGTGTGAGGAAACAGCAATATCGACTGCAAGATAACGCAGAAGGTATGACATGCGCTGCAGTAGGACGTGCAGTACTGTCCGCAGGTATGTGCTGACATTGCAAATGACACAACAGTCTACATGAAGAACCTTTAGGGCTGTCACCTTTACAAATGATGATACTGGGACATACCCACAGCCATGCACACAGCACAAATAGACATATGCACATCAAAACTAGGCCATGATACATGAAGCCTCCGGCGTGTACGAGTACAGTGAGAGTACAGCAAGGATAGATGTCTGCCAAGATATACAGCAAACGCCTGTAAGGGCGTGTAACACCGCCCGTAACACGTACGTTGCATGGACAATGTTGGGAGTTGCAACACACCCCAATGGTATGTGAAAGCTATGCAAATATGCGATACATAAAACAGTCAGCTGCCCATGCAAGAGCAGGGTTACGGGCAGAAAAAAGATATATATATATATATATAGAGAGAGAGATACAGACATACACACACACATGTGGCAGGGCTGGAATCGAACCTACACATGACTACCCTATCACACTACAGCATGACGCATTTACAGAACACGCTACCGAGACTACTAAACACAGCAGACACACAGGCTAGGTGCGTGTCAACATCCGCAAAGACAAAGACGGCAGCAGGATACGTCTGTATTGCAAAGCGTCTAAAAGCATAACCTGAGTTCCCAGGCGGACGGGAGCATGCACACATACACACACACACATCTGGCAGGCCTGGGAATCGAACCTACACCTAACTACCCTATCACACTACAGCATGACGCATTAATAAAATGTGCTACCAAGACTACTGAACAGAGCACTCCCAGAGGCATACTTCTAGGTGGGTGACATCATCCACAAAGGCAAAGATGCCGATAGGGAATGTATGTGTTGTGAGGCATCTAAAAACATTACTGTGTCCCCAGGCAGTTGGAAACACATGCACACACACACACACACACTTGGAAGAGCCGGGAGTTGAACACACACCTATCTACTCTAACACACTACAGCATTACGCATTTACAGAACGCGCTACTCAGATTACTGAACAGAGCACTCTCAGAGGCATACTTCTAGGTGGGTGACATCATCCGCAAAGGCAAAGACGCCGATAGGGAATGTATGTGTTGTGAGGCATCTAAAAGCATTACTGTGTCCCCAGTCAGCTGGAAACACATGCACACACACACACACTTGGAAGGGCCGGGAGTTGAACACACACCTACCTACTCTAACACACTACAGCATTACGCATTTACAGAACACGCTACCGAGATTACTGAACAGAGCACTCTCAGAGGCATACTTCTAGGTGGGTGACATCATCCGCAAAGGCAAAGACGCCGATAGGGAATGTATGTGTTGTGAGGCATCTAAAAGCATTATTGTGTCCCCAGGCAGCTGGAAACACATGCACACACACACACTTGGAAGGGCCGGGAGTTGAACACAGACCTCCCTACTCTAACACACTACAGCATTATGCATTTACAGAACGCGCTACCGAGATTACTGAACACAGCACTCTCAGAGGCATACTTCTAGGTGGGTGACATCATCCGCAAAGGCAAAGACACTAATAGGGAATGTATGTGTTGTGAGGCATCTAAAAGCATTACTGTGTCCCCAGGCAGCTGGAAACACGCGCACACACACTTGGAAGGGCCGGTAGTTGAACACACACCTACCTACTCTAACACACTACAGCATTATGCATTTACAGAACGTGCTACCGAGATTACTGAACACAGCACTCTCAGAGGCATACTTCTAGGTGGGTGACGTCATACGCAAAGGCAAAGACGCCGATAGGGAATGTATGTGTTGTGAGGCATCTAAAAGTATTACTGTGTCCCCAGGCAGCTGGAAACACATGCACACACACACACACACACACACACACACGCACACTTGGAAGGGCCGGGAGTTGAACACACACCTACCTACTCTAACACACTACAGCATTATGCATTTACAGAACGCGCTACCGAGATTACTGAACACAGCACTCTCAGAGGCATACTTCTAGATGGGTGACATCATCCACAAAGGCAAAGACGCCGATAGGGAATGTATGTGTTGTGAGGCATCTAAAAGCATTACTGTGTCCCCAGGCAGCTGGAAGCACACACACACACACACACACACTTGGAAGGGCCGGGAGTTGAACACACACCTACCTATTCTAACACACTACAGCATTACGCATTTACAGAACGCGCTACTGAGATTACTGAACACAGCACTCTCAGAGGCATACTTCTAGGTGGGTGACATCATCCGCAAAGGCAAAGATGCCGATAGGGAATGTTTAGAGAGTGAGCGGTCTGAAAGCATATTACCGTCCCAAGGTAGACGTACACAAACACGCCAGTGCTGTCAATGGGCCAACTAAATATCTACGGAGCACAACAAACACTGAATAGATATGGGATGCGCCACAGACAGTACACCCTTCGAGAGAGCAACAAGTGTGTTCAATGTAGGCATCCATCGTGACATTGAAATTGGACATCTGGTGCCTGGATGACCACCATGGCTATACAGGATGTCAATGGCCATGCCCACACACTTAGTATCACACGTCTGTTTGGAATGTACTGTGTGTCCATCTACACAGGCACTGGGCATGCTCACACATAGCTGTTGCAAAGGGCCATCTTGCATGCACACGAGTCTAATCACGGAGGCGCGGTGTGGAATGTACTGTGTGTCCATCTACACAACGGCGTACTGGGCATGCTCACACACTTAGCTGTTGCAAAGGGCCATCTTGCATGCACACAGAGCCTAATCAGGGAGGGGCGCAGTGTGGAATGTACTGTGTGTCCATCTACACAACGGCATACTGGGCATGCTCACACACTTAGCTGTTGCAAAGGGCCATCTTGCATGCACACGGAGTCTAATCACGGAGGGGCGCAGTGTGGAATGTATTGTGTGCCCATCTACACAACGGCGTACTGGGCATGCTCACACACTTAGCTGTTGCAAAGGGCCATCTTGCATACACATGGAGTCTAATCATGGAGGGGCGCAGTGTGGAATGTACTGTGTGTCCATCTACACAACGGCGTACTGGGCATGCTCACACACTTAGCTGTTGCAAAGGGCCATCTTGCATGCACATGGAGTCTAATCATGGAGGGGTGCAGTGTGGAATGTACTGTGTGTCCATCTACACAACGGCATACTGGGCATGCTCACACACTTAGCAGTTGCAAAGGGCAATCTTGCATGCAGATGGAGTGTACACACAGAAGGGCACAGTAAGGTATAACTGCCCTCACGCACAGGGCGGTCACGCATGCAGTGACCTGTACACACACAGCTGCCATCACAGCTGTCACAGGTGCAGGTCACACACATACACACTGCAGTGTACACTGTAGCTGTCAAGTCAGCACCATGTCGTTGGTGAAGCACTACACAGCCTTACGGTCCCACAACACCATGTTGCACATGACCACTGGGCTGTACAGTGGTGTACACCAGCTGTGCAGAGTACACACGTACCAACAGGGATCCAACAGGTGTTATGCATTGCAACGATGCCAGTATACATGAACAGGTCGGCTCATGACATACCATGGCCCTCACACAGCTGTGACACCTGACTGTTGCTGTACACCAATGAACACATGTCTGGGTCCATCATACATGTTATTGTGTGGATGTGTGCATGGACTGCACACACAACACATACATACATGGCCTTTGATGTACCTTGTGCATAACATTGGCCCAATCAATGCTACACATGCGAATTGAAGGTGGGTCCATGTCTGTTGAATGCTCACACTACAGAGGGTAGCAGTGTTGACTGGGACACATACCCCTGTACTGGTCGCCTGTGACACCCATGATATCATACTGCAGTCCATGTGTCATGTATGTCAACACACATGTCCAACAATAGCAATGCATACAAACATGGCAACAGGAGACACATGTGACATCTGTACTGTGCATGCAGCAAACATGCATGTGTAGTGGCCGATGTCCGTAACATAGTTGCACCTACCTACGACATGCAGACGCAATGCAGACCCATCATTGACATCTGTATACGGTGACATGCAAACAGCACGTATGGAGGGATGTGTGTACGTAACATAGTGAGCCACCTGTCTAGATGTATGTGTGCAGGGGGTGGCTCACAGTTGTGTCACACACCATCCTATCATGCCATGTGCTAACTGTACGCTATGTCGCTGTTACATGACGGTGCTGACATAATGCATACACAGCGGTCAGGTGTTAACAACTATATGTCATATGGCACCTGTAACACCTACAACCTCCCGTGTGTATATAGCAGCACATTTGCCAGATATAGCGTTGGTACACATAATGCAATCAATACCGCTGCATGTCCAGCAAACGTGTCATCATATGGCTGGTGTATCATTCCCAGCACTGCCATGTGTGTCCGAATTTGTGACCAGGGTTGCCACATATCGCGAGGAATATGTCCCAGTTGCTACACATCCCTGTACACCATTATAGAGAACTGTACATACGTCAGTGTGGGAAGCATGACGTTCACCGGTGATGTGCATCACACACATCGGCTGCCCGTATACACATGTGTGGTCACCACAGTGTGTGTGTGTCTGTATGTATGTCTGGTGCTTGGTGTGAGTGTGTATGCTGATATACGGTGGGAAATTATCACTGGCCCCACGTGTTGACTAACCCATAATGGTGATGCATTGCACAACCCTGTTGATGCCATAGGTCCCAGCCATACTGGCTACCTGTGCATGTCCCTTCTCTGTGACACTTCACGTGGGTGCATAGTACTGTGAGGGTGATGACCACACAGGCAAGGGTCCCCAGCTGCACACTATGGGGTGTGCGTTATAGTGGTATACACCCCGTGACTGCGGCCATGTTCACGTACTGTTACGGGTCCTACTGCTGCACAGTGTGGCCTCCAGCTACCAAGTGACACCTCACATCATCATTGGCCAGGCCGCTGTGTACAACCCCTGCACCATGTCACCATACCTGTAATGTGTCCTGCTATGTATGTCACGTCTCTGTCCAGTGTAGCTTGTGGCACTGACCGCATGCGTCAGGTGCAGTATATGTGCAGACATCTGTGTCATGTTTGTGTGTCCAGCAGTCAGGTTGAGGGTCCATGTAGCATGCTGATATTGCCAGACATGCCTGTGTGTACTCCACAGTTACAAGTGGGGGACTGCAAACACTGCTACCTGTAGGCACATGCAAGTACACCATAGGAGGGAACCAGGGTATCACAACAAACATGCTGCTACAGATGTAACCGAGACACATACCGTGAACACATCACAATGCATGCTGCACCTGCACTACATGGTGTGACTGGTGCATGTCGACAGTACACAAACCTATGTCACATACACAACTCAGTATTCACACACAACCACTGCAACATACACATCCCTCACTATGCATACACACCTCTCACTATGCTGTTCACCCTGTGCATCAGAATATTTGTGCATAACCCTGCACCGATGGTGTGGATGACAGGGATGCGGCACAGGCTTCATCATATGCACAGGGTGATATGTTTGCCAGGGGCATAGGCTGCACACAACCACTGCAACATACACATCCCTCACTATGCATACACAGGTATTACATATACCTCTCACTATTCTGTTCACCCTGTGCATCAGAATATTTGTGCATAACCCTGCACCGATGGTGTGGATGACAGGGATGCGGCACAGGCTTCATCATATGCACAGGGTGATATGTTTGCCAGGGGCATAGGCTGCACCAATGGATAACATTATGTGTGTGTGTAAGGGCCGGTGAGTTGACTGGACATATCTGTGCAGAATGCATGTGGGTGTTGTGGAGCCCTACAGTTGTGTTTGCTGTGTGCGTGTATGTGCATACACAGTTCTGCCATTTGTGATGCCTACACGGGGTATAATTGACAGCCCCAGATTGTACAGTGCAGGTTGTACAGCTCACTGTGTCCATCCACGGCCACGTGACCTATGCCTGCCTGGGGTTGCACGGGCACTACCAGGTGGAGGTACAGAGTGGCTACTGTCCGACGACACATGTCAGCTGGAAACGTGTCCCCGCTGAGACCGACCAGGGTCATGTCCACGTGGCCTGCTGTGTCCTGGTGTTGACAGTGCAGCAGCAGCTGCACTGCTACTGCTACCGGCACTATGGGAGTGGGCATGTGAGGTGGCACGGTCACGTTGACCTACACTAGGTGGTGTTGCTGGCCTACGTCCACGTGGCCTACGCCTCACTCCTACCAGGTGTTCCAGCACAGACAGCTCCCGCTCGTGGATTGCCATGCCTCAGTCAAGGATACCGACCATTTCACCTAGTCGCCTATCCAGAACATTAGCAATCTGTTGTTGAGCATTCGCCAATGCCTGGATGTTGTCATTTAGGGTGTGGATAGCAGCCCTCTGCAGACTCTGCCCTTCTCTGTTCTGCTGTTCAGCACGTGCCTGTGCCGCCATTACAGTCTGGAACATGCGTCTGGTGATACCAGCTGCTGTGCTCTGTCCTGCAGGTGCATGTCTGCCAGAGATCCTCCTACGAGCAGCACCGGCCACATGCCTGTGTGGCACATCTGCAGTCATTACACTGACACCATGGTGTGCAGACACACCTTCTGTAACCACCACACGTTCCTGTCCCACACCAACAGATGCTGACTATCCTTCCTCTATGGCCACCGGTGATGCGGTATGTGTTGGCAGCAGAACTGTGTGAGGGGAAGAGGGGGACATAGCTGGGATGGTAACCATTGGCACAGATTCAGCCCCTGACAACCCTGCCTGTACCTCATGCATATGTTCATCACCGCTAGTATCTGTGGGGACACTAACATCAGATGGACCGCAGGAGGGTAACGCACCTATATCACCTGTGAATGCAAAGAAATACTGTAAAGTACAATAGACATAGACACACACACAGACACACACAGACACACAGACACACACAGACACACACAGATACACAGACACACAGACACACACAGACACAGACACACACACACAGACACACACACAGACACACACACACACACACACACACACACACACACACACACACACACACACACACAGACACACACACACACACACACACACACACACACACACAGACACACACAGACACACACACACACACACACACAGACACACACACACAGACACACACACACAGACGCACACACACACACACAGACACACACAGACACACCATGCATGTGATTTGTCAGATGGCATGCAGCATGCCTGCGATAGAGCAGAGGGCATGCAGCTCAGACATTAATAGTGTTACTAAGCATACCTCCCTGGGGTGCACACTACAACAAGCAGGTGTCATATCAGTAGCCATGCAGGTCACACAATCATGGTAGTATGCATGCATCTCCGTGATACACCATGTGGGCCAGAACAGGATAACAGTACACGTCTGACGTGTCCTTGACATGTAATTTGCTGACATGTGCATTAACATGCATACATGTTTGACACAATGGTGTCCTGACACATGTACAACATCATAATGGGCTTCACATTGCAGTGTTGTGTGTATGCCCTACAGATAGAATGCATGTTTATTAAATGTGCATGAGCATGGGAGAGTAGTGTGAGCCGTCCACATTGCTATACAGTGTGAAGTACAGACACTGTGCCATTGTATGGCAACATGAGGCATGTATGTTGCTGTAGAATGCATAATGTGTACACATTGCATAGCCATAACTGCAACACAGTCGTGATATTCGACAGATCATATATGGTAGACTTCAGTGACACCTCCAGTAGCTGTGCACAGGCTTTTAGGTTGTCCACTGTACCACATCAACTGTATAATCGGTCAACTTGGGCTATAATTGGACCATGTGTGGACAATGTGCAACAGGGTGTATACACATCCCATGTACTGTGTGGCTACATGTCTCTGGCCATCCCCCCATGGCCATGTGTGCACATGTGGTGGCCATTGTGTGTGATGGGCATCTTCTCCACATGTCTGTGTGGTCCCATATGATATACACCCATACATGTCAGATATGTCACATTCCACAGGTCTATGCAGACAATGGGTTGTATGTTTGGTATGTGGGGTATAGGTCATGTGATAGTGTGACAATATTGCAGACAGGACACTACATGTCTGGGACATGTCTGGTGGCACATCACAGTGTGTGCACCCGATGCGGGGGCATATGACACAATGGTGACACTTGTGGGCTGCCCATATCACAGCTCACTGTGTGGTACTGTGTGCATACCACACATGTTGTTCCAATGCATACTACATATGCCTCCATTGTAGAACACCTCCACCGTTGTATGCACAGCTGACCACACATGTCGCAATGACATGTACTGTGGTTTCAAGTCTGTGTATCATTATGTTTGCATATATTGCACACGGGTGGCGTGTGTGAATGCATGTTGGTGCGACCTGCATATCGTGACTGGAACAAACATCAGGTTTGCAAGTGTTAACTGGCCACATGGCAAATAGATCTACACTGTAACATGCCTGATACTGATGACAGTCTCACTTGCAACGGACCCATGTCTGTGCGACACGCCAGAGGTACCTGTATAGGGGTGACACACCAGTATGTACATTATCCATGACTGTATGACAGCCACAGGTTGCACTGTGCATGTGCACACATTCACCTGTGTAATAGCATATAGTATGCACATGTGTGCATACACAACGTAGCATACTGTACTATGCAGCATGTGTGTCCACATACCTGGCATATGTTGTTACTTTACATTATGTACAGTGACACATACAACTACATGGGATATAATAGCCATATGTGCATTACTGACTTACCAGGCAACTCCAGGCTCATTGGTTGGGAGACACCCACCTCCACGATGGCAGCTAGTGTTTCTGGATGCTGTTCCCTGGGTATCCCCAGACTGGCCAGTAGCTCCTCAGTGTGTGTGAGTGAGGGCTGGGTTGGTGGCCCACCACCTGTTCCACCTTGTTCCCTGGTGATTGCAGTGGCACGCTGTTTTGCATGTCGTATCAGGTCCGTGCAGTGTCTGCGCACCTGCTGGTAGGTGCGGTTATGGCCACCCACATCGTTCACCCTCCTGCGTAGATCCTGCCACAGGTCATCCCACTGCTGGGCATGCTGTGGCACATGGCTGAACAACAAGTCATAGTTGTCATGGAGCAGTGGGATGAGGACATCATCCTCCTGGTGGGTGTATGCTGTGAGGCGTGTACGGGGCATTATCTGTAAAACATAATGATGGTGAGAGGTCACAGTTTCAGAGATGTACAGAGATATTGCTGCACATACATTTCTATGACATCTACTGCATCTGCACAGTTATCTTTGCAAAGCACCATGACACTGACATGACTGACGTGTTTGTGTCACACATGTCACACCCATTATGCATTGGATATCATCACCATATATGTGTGTCACCTCATTGCAGTGTTCATACTCCATGTAAATGCTGTCTTGCTGTGGGCATATCTATCTGCCTGCACTTGTGTTCTTACCTATCTGCACATGCCTCGATGTGTCCACGGTACTACTGTTGACCTGGATGCTGTGTATATGGTCACATATCAACACAGACACAGCCGGAATGGACTTGAGCAGTGACAATGCACACATACGCATGGACACCTGTACATGCATGTGTTTTGCCATATACATCTACACAGCACTGTACAACTGTTCAACATCCTGACACGGATCGCCTGTATTACACATGTGATAGACATGGGACAATGGATAGTCAGACGACATTTGCAGGGTTGGTCATCAACCATCGCATGCGCAGGCATGGTTTCCATGCTGTTACAGATGGCCATTGTGCCACCGCAAGCTGCATCAGTGCCACATTACTGATCCAGTCAGTTGATAGTACATCTACCATGCGGCCATCACAGCATGTATGACTGGGATGACATCTGCAGCTTTGATGGACAGGCTTGCATGGTATGGCGGGAGTATGTCACATGTATGGCACAGGGATCTGTCCAGCCTGTGGCGATCCTAGTATTGGAACGGTGGCTGTCCATGACATATGTCATATAGATCAGGATATGGACATGTAGCATGTCCATCATCATGGTGTAGCAAATGTCCTTCTGCAAGGTAGATGGCATGCTGCATAGTGGAGGTGTGGATTGTGAAGGCTGTTCTCGCACATCCATGCATAGCCATTACCCCTTCCAGGTGGTATGTGATCCAATATTGGTCACCACAGTGCTGTATATGCCTGGCCAGTGATCTCCGTGCTCATGGATGGCACCCTGACATGACATGGGTACCCCAGATGACTACATAAGGGGCCTGGAGACGTCACCATGTCAGGGGTGCACTGCACAGCACCATCCCTTACACAGTGTCCATAATGTTGACCACAGCCTAGGTAGCAGTTTATGGGTACAGGGATGTTCACCTAGCGGTGACACTGCTGGTATCATCCATCAGACTGTGCACATATGTGACAAACCTCACACACACAGCCCATTCTGTATGTTGTTCACAACACTGACACAGCTAAACTGATAGGTCATGGCCATTCACAGCCTCACATACACAGATGCCTAACATTTGTCTGTGTGGTATGGGCTACAATGATGGTGGGATACAACACATTAACCCTGTTCTACTGTATCTGGCACAGATGTGCTGTACACATGTCACTGTTTCACCTTTTGTAGTTGTGGGTCTGTCAACAGGCCACTGGTGGAACACACCTGTGACATGCAAAGGTATTTGTAATCAGATATCCGTGCTATCTTGTACATCTGTACTGCTAACATCTACAGTCCTAATGGTTCATGGACATGCACACCATACTCATCAGGGTTATAGTGCAGTGCCACCCTAAATGACTGTCATCACCTCTTGTGGGTTGATATTATCCAACACCCTATCTGTATTGTATGGTCATGCTAGGCACTTGTTCGGAACATGTGAGCATGTCATGAGCTACTGATTACTATAGCGCCCATTCCACACCACTTCCCACAGGTACACTGGCTGTTCTACACTTCCCAGCTTGCTTAAGGTACGACAGTTGTTGCACACATGTAACGCACATATCCTGTGGGACATGGTTGTATATGCAGGCATGTCCAACTGTCACATACCAGTGCTACTGCCTGTCTATATGAGGGATATGTCATACATGTGGCAATAGAGCAATTGTGTCATGTACACATTCAATGCTCACTTCCCAACATACGGCACCACAGCCTGTAGGGGATGCACGTCTGCAGTCATGCTTGGCCATAGCTCTCAGGTGTACCTCATTACGGGGAACGTACCTCATTTGGGGTTCTAAAAGGTGCATGTTCCTCAAGGTTCCACATTGGAAGGGTACGTCACACATTCATTGTTGTACATAGTTTACCTGCTAGCCATGGCTAGATAGATGAGAATCATATTAATTCATTGGAATATCTGTTTTATACATAAGACCAGCCTATTTTAGCCATCATATGCCCTTCCTAGTTGACGCTGTTAGTAAGCCAGTTGTAAGTGTTCCATGTTTCGCCCATTTGTCACACTCTATGAGGGCTAATGTTCCTCATTTTTGGGGACAGGAGGATGACAGCTATGGCTGGGGGTAATGCTGTCGCTAACCCTGACTGCACCTGACAGTCATTTGGTGATGTGTAACATTCGCAACACACCCCACCCATCACATTGTCTCGCATAATCTACACCACTGGCCACACCTACGAGGACAACCTGTGCAGTATGTCTCCATACTCACTGTAGGCACCAGAGGTAGCCCCCATCATGGAAGACAACATCACCAGCTTATAGCCCACAGACTCATGTGTACCCACCACATACAGCCAATAGTGTGTTATAACATTCCCAACACACCAGTCATAACAGACTCTATAGGGTGTCACACTGCAGTTCCACACAGCAGGCTACACAAGGCATTAGTCACTTACATCTTGCTGTCAGGTAACTGCTTCTGCAACATAGCCTATGCACCCATGCCACACCTCACCAGGTATGATATGTCTGTCATTCGCCATGTTAGTGTGACTGCCCTGTGATGCCACTTCACTGACTACATGTGCAGGGACATGCAATAGCTCACCAGTCTTATAGCCCTGAGGGTGGGGGCTTAGCCCTGGGGAGCATTTTGCATTCGTCTGGACATGATACCACTGTACAGTGACCAACTGTGTCACTGCAACAGTTGCCTATGCTCCTATTGTCATTCCACAAGCATGTGGTATCTGTCCGCTATGACTGTCCTGGTCAAACACAATGCTGTGGCACAGATGACTTGCACCTGTCGGCCCTGGGAGTACAGCTCACATGCTAGGCTCATGCTGCTTCTATACTGCCTGTCCTGCACAGCTTCCAATAACTGTCACCGACAGGGCGGTAACTGGCATGCGTGACATAGGGTCATGTGACACACTGCTTGCATCTTTCCCTGTGACACACGCAGGCAAGGCACACCTTATAATGCACCACTCCAACATCTCTGCAGTGACTGGGACCTGCCTGTAGGCTCTGCAGAGCACACCTGCAATGAGAGGTTATAGACAGACCATACCTTCCAGGCACATACCTGGACCGGCACACCCACAGCTGAGGGGTTCCCATATCCCACTATGTTGTCACACATCCTGGCAAGTTGCTTAGCACAATGCATCAGACGTGCTCCACGTGCAACTAACTGTGTCCGGGACCATTATACACATTGTAGCAAGCGACAGAGTCAACATCATACCCCACGGGTAACATACCTTCTATGGTGGTATAGTGGACAGTGGGCCTCAGCTACTACTGATGTGTGACTGACACTACCCCACACTTCACTGGGATAGCCACTCATGTACCGACACATCCATGAGTCATAACC
The DNA here is from genome assembly GCF_019279795.1 of Protopterus annectens. NCBI lineage: Eukaryota > Metazoa > Chordata > Ceratodontiformes > Protopteridae > Protopterus > Protopterus annectens. The sequence goes on along the minus strand of NC_056732.1, from coordinate 457,124,760 downwards.
TCCACTAAGCTGGATCAACACATACACACCACCTCCAGGACCTACATTACCCTTGGCATGGACACTACCACCATGTGACTGATGTTACACACCTGGGGTTATCCCCTCATTGGTGGATTCCAAACATATGCTAATCTACCGTGTTAGCCACATCCCAGAAACACACCCATCACAGCATACACAGTACATGTGTACTACTACACCTACTACAGACATCTGCTGACAGCGGTTGTTGACATCATGACACCCTTGCAGATGGACAATGCACATACAAATGCTGACACATACCCCAGTGCACTTAATTAGCATGTACACAACTGCATGGATCATGCTATTCCACACAATGCCATGATGGTACACACCAGATAACAGACGCCACTCTGGTGGTCATGTTCCTCGGACATATGATGTACAACAACAGGTGTAGGCTGTTGCACAGTGGTGTACATTCCCATGTGTGGGGTGGCTCACTGGTCAGCTGTGGTGGGGCCACAGGGTCCCTCATCACATAATCCCAGACTAGCTACGTAAACATGACTGCCACACATTCCGGGGTGTACCACCAGGCATTATGGTGGTATGTCAGTATTTGATGGCAACACCCAGATCTGCTGGCACATACAACAGTCACTCAGGAACATTGCAGACCCAGGCATTGTTGGCAACATTCTGGAGGATGGATTCAATGCTGACAGTACAACCTCTCACTCACTACAGGGCCGCAATCCATACATGAATATTGTGGTGTCCCTGTGGTCACACCTACACAGTACTGACCTACACTCTATGTGCCCTGGGACACTGGCCCCATGTCACCTTCCAACGTCCCAGGCTGTGATGTCCACCAACCTGCGAATTACATGTCTCACCACTAGGCCACCATATTCAGTAATAGCCTTGTTTCAGACATTGTAGACCATGAATGTCACACGGCAGCATTTATCACACTACACACAGGTGGCACCACATTGCACGAGTGGGACTATAGTCCTACACACCTGACTGGACTGTTCTGCGTGGCTATGGGACACATCATCAGGGACATCATTCTCAGAGACATTGTTGGTCTCCCGTCCTCTGCTGCCACCCGGGTTGGGCTTGTTAAGGCCAGAGCATGGCCCCTACCCATGGTGGACTCCTTTCATACAGTTACCAGGGCAGTTGCTGATGGTACGGGAGTCCACACATCCTACATTGTCCTCTCATTGCCTTTCAGCACCATTCCCCATTCTGGTATTGACAACATACACATCCACCTGCACATCGTACCCTGTGTCTCACGATGTTATGCTATGTGGCTCATGGACAGGACACACAGTGAGGCCAGCATACCATAGTACCTACTACATGTCGGGTACTTTGGCATACCACGGTCCTCAGTCATAGGGCCCTTCATGTTATGTATATGCTTCCCTGTGGAACAGGCTGGCACAGGGGACTTTCCCTGCCTGGCTTTAGAACCCCTACATACCAAGCGCCATGATTGCTCCACCAGCTGATACTGACTCTAACCATATGGATGTCGCTGTGACAGATACATAATATGACTATCATGGCAGCAAGCTGCATGACACAAGGTGCATGCACATCACCTTTGCATTACACCATTCACCCACTGACTATCACATGGATGGTGGTCCCCTACATACATATCACATTGTACATGTTTGCAGTACACACATATGTCGCACCCACTCCTGTGGTTACCGTATTGCCACTGTGGCGTGGATATCCTCCTACGTGGCCACACCTATCTGTACTGGGTGTGTAACTGGTACATAGGCACCCATTGTACCTCTGAACACATGACATCTACACACATTCAAGGGTACACCACCCCATTTAGGGTGTACCTTACACAACAGCTACAGCTTTACATGCCACAACATTGACACACCATGATGTTTACTGAGCTCCGACAGTGTCGATTTGCGGCTGCACTACGGACACAACATCTGTACACATTTGCATACTACATACTCAGGGGTGACCTCTGCTGATCAGACAGGACCCATGTCCACAACATTATTGATGGATATACTCCTCATACGCAACATAAGCAGAGGCCACTGTGAGCAACATGCTCATGGATATGTGCACACATGCCACAATGAGTGGGATGTGCTTCTGGGTTACATTCCCAGACCGGACACTCACCACGCTGTGGAACATAAGTCCTCAGTACATCACGCAGGGACACTCAATAGCACTGTTCATGTGATACCTCCCTTGGTGGTTGGGAGACACATGTAGGCCTGGGATCACTGCAGTGGCTGTACTGTGCAGTGGTGCAGGTGATGCCTGGCTCTGCTCTTCACAGGGCACTACCCTGGAGAGGTGCCACTAGTGTGAACACTGTAGTTGTGCTTACATATGGACTTGACAGACTGCATAGTACCCCACTATGCACCTGTGCAGCTATTACTTGTCCTTTGTGCATGGTTACTTGGTAGCCCTTCCATTTAGATTAGCTATCATGCTATTACTATGTCCCATACCTACAGGCCATATGTATCCTGTTATTGTACATACCGATAGACGGTACCTGTGGTATGCATGTTATGCCTGTTATGCTGTGTTGAATATCTGTCATATCTACCTATAATACTATACATTACACATATTTCACATAATATCCCATGATGCAAAGCATACTTGCTCAGCAGGACCATATGTCACTAACGTTATTTGCCCATACACATGTGTGCTGTGACAGTAGATCAACATATACTATCCCCTGCTATGGCACGTCCTTGTTGGACATACCCTACCACTGATGACGGGTTGTATGGCATTGTTCTGTGTAATGGCCTCATGTAGCATCCCTTCTGGTGTCTGTGCTATGTACCTTGTGTCCCACTGCTGGACGCACAGATTCTACAAGTGTTAGTATGCTCAGCAAGACATCACTACATAAATACCTTTCCCCACTTTATGCATTGCGGACACGTTTAATTAATGCAAACCAGGCTATACATACAGTAAAACTAATTAATACAGATCATGCTATACATAACCTTACATATCGGGCATTCTACATACCTTGTCATCATTATGGCGTTTCGATTCTATCTCTCTCACAGTGTTTCCAATGTTTTTCGGCATGAGCATACGGTTTGAATGTCTGGCGAGTCATCCTTATATACATCGATACCTGAAACATGTGGATTCTTCCCGCCAATTGGTGTTCCTGAGTGACTAATTACTTGCATATCAGCTGTGCAGCTACTCCATTTGCCAATTACGCAGCGACAGTGGGGTATAATTGGATTCTCCACTTGGGCATTGCCTATTTGCCCTACCTTCGGGGAGACGGTCTGTATTGTGTTTTGTTATGTGTAACTGCAACTGCTATGCATGGAGACAAGTATAGTTTGGATTCATGTCCCCCGTGGATTGTGTGTGACAGGTAGAGTATTTGGTTCAACATGTGGGTGTACCTGTCATCCTGACGTCTGATAACGGAGTATTGCAATCAATACCTGTAACATGGCTGTTTGTTCCATTATACTACGCCTGCAATTTTGCATGTCGCCTTTAATTGTGTCTCCCACACGGTATGTTGAGGGTTCAGCAGATGTAATTGACTGACTGGATGTATGTGCTGCTATTACAGTTTGTATTGCTTTAGTTTCTAGTGTGGGGGATGTCGGTGGTTGTACGTAACATATACGGTTTGTGGGCCTTGCATTTCTACATAATCCGTATATATGTGTGTGGGCTCCGTCCCTGATTAGAGAGCTAACAGTTAGTAGACTTATGTTACGGGATTGTACGTTGGGCCATTGTTAATTGGTTTCTATATCGTCTGCAGGTGAGCTTGCTACTTGTATACCTCCGTAATTGCCACGATATATCAGGGGATACGTGTAGGTGACGGCTATCCCTTGTATTTCTGTCCCAGACATTTGCAGTCATTGTGGTTGTGTTGTTAAAAGAGCCTGTTTGCCATGGGTTGCCACCTTATCATATGGTCATTGTTGGGCACTTGCGGGACACAAAGCGGTGTTTACAGACCAACACGTGGCCACGGTCAATACACAGGTAGCACATAGTTTTATCCTCACTACATACCTATCATATTGCATGTGACATTTAAGTTTCTTACATACAGGCATGACTATTAAATACGACTGTTACATTATATATGGGACATATTTATGTCCTACCATCTCGGACATTTGCCCTTTGTACTGTTTTATGTCAGGACACACCTGCCCAGGGTGGGGATGTCCCTCCTACTGTGGTACAGGTAGTAACCGTATGCCTACGTCTAGCTATACCCACACCTACCATACTGGTCTGCCTCTGACTTGGCACCAACATACACATGTTGTGGACACACACACATTACAGTCACACAGAAACGCACACGGCACCCTTGACGCACACTTACACAGACCATGGCACTCACAGACTCAGTTGAACACAGTACCTATGTGGACCGCGACACCGTCAGCGGTGACTAACCGTCCCTTCATATCATCATACTATTACTCGCGGATGTACTGTTCCAGTACTGTGTTCTATCGGTCTTTCAGCCTCGTGGTTACGCATGTCGGTATGTTACACATTCCTTGGTTGGCGGTATCCTATTTATTTGTACCTCCATGATGTTATGAATGTCGTTGGTCTATCTATCATATTTGCAGATATCGCTGAATCCATCTATATCACCATATATCCCTCTATTGCCCTTTCTATCTGTATCATATATATGCATATGTGTACATATATATATATCTATATATATATATCTATATATATATATATATCTATATATATATATATCTATATATCTCTATATATCTATCTATATATAATATATATATATATATATATATATATATATATATATCTATATATATATATATATATATATATCTATAGATATATATATATATATATATATATATATATATATATATATATATATATATATATATATATATATATATCTATATATCTATATATATATATATATATATATCTGGCAGGGAACGTGACAGGCACACAGCACCACCATATGCTGTAGGACCCATGTACTGTTCAGGTGTTGGCATTCCGTGTTGCACTGGCTGTTGTGTTTACAATGTTTGAGGGCTGCCTATGTAGAAGTCACACATTGGGCCACCTATACATTACGATTTACAGGTGGTCATGTTTGTGTGCCATCCATTTTACTGTGTGTGCAGGTGGAGAGGTGCCAGTCCGTAGGGGCCTACACGGTCAGAGTATGTGCTATACGTTCCCTCTTTGCCAAGGCGTAGGCATATTGGGCATGCCTCCGTCTGCCTACTGGGGCTGGCACAGTGTGTTCATGGTCTGAATCCCTCTGTGCCTGTACTGGCCTTGGCAATTGTGGTGGGCTATGAGGGCCTTCACTATTTTGTCCCCGCTGCAGCTGCTTCCGCAGGATCATATTATGTAGCATGGCACATACTATGACGATGTGGGCACACATGCCTGGAGAGTACTGCAAGGCTCCACCAGATGTATCCAAGCACCGGAACCATGATTTCAGCATCCCGAACACACGCTCTATGATGATTCTGGTTTGTGCGTGTGCCTCATTATGGCGTTCTTGCATGGGTGTGTGTGCATTTCTGATGGGAGTCATCATCCACGGCTCCAGTGCATAGCCAGCATCCCCCACGAGATGACCATGTGGGATGTCCCCCCTGACAAATACCTGATACAGCTGTGAGGCATGCCAGATATGGGAGTCATGGTAGCTTCCAGGGCTGCCAGCACACACATCCATGATAATGCCCTGGGCATTGCACATGACCTGGCAGTTGATGGAGTGGAATCCCTTGCAGTTTATGTAGTGCATACCCTGCTCACCATGTGGTGACTTGATTTGTATGTGTGTGCAGTCTATCGCACCCAGTACCTCCGTGTTTTGTGCCACACGGTGGAATTGACGCATATTGCTGGCCAACTCCTCCTGAGTTCTGGGGAAGTATATCTGCTCATTAGCATGTGGTAACATGGCATCCAGGAACTGGTATAGTACCCTGGATGCTGATGCCTGTGAGATACCCATTATATCTCCAGTTGGCCTTTGAAAGGTACCTGTGGCCAGTATTCACAGGCTTACACATACCTTCATGTCCACTGGTATGGGTTCCCCTCTGTTGTTTCTGGTTCTCAGGCGTGGCCGGCACAGCTCCACTATTTGCTGTAAGATGTCCCTGTCCACCCTGTAACGCTCTACTATCTCCAGGTCATGTAGCCCCTGGTAAGTTACCCTTGGTCTGAACACTCTCCTTCTCCTCCGAGGCCTGCGGTGGTTGTCGGCATCATCCTCAACAACACCGTCAGTCTCTGACACATGCTGATGAATCACAGCTATGGCAACTCCCAACATGTACATTTTAAAAGTTCCCCGTGTGTTTACACCTATGGTGCGGTGTTTGGGAATACACAGGTGTGTGTTGGGTGCTTACACACTTTATACTATTGTGCTGTGAACACCGATGATGTCATAGGGTGTGTATGTACGTTCGTAGCTACAGGTTACGTTATGTGTTTTACTGCCGGGACTACTATTGTGGTGCCTTTGGTGTTGAATTACATTTGCCTGCTGCGGAATACCTCTTGACCTTCCCTTTACATTTCTGCACGTTGCACCTACCATTTTCTGGCGTGCATGCTGCAGCCTACTTTCATTTGTGCTTTCCTGGACCTGGCGTATCTTGCGTTATGTGTGCTACTGCCGGTCTACTGTCAGTTTGCTTTGCTCTGCTGTGTCAGGTCTCCTATCTTTGCAATCCAATACCTCCCCTCCTTTCTTTGCATTCACATGCCTCCCCTATCCTGTTTTGCAGGTTTCTGCAAGCGGACTTGTCAGCTGCCATCGATTGGCCTTCGTGGGTTGATTGGTGTTGATTGCTCATTAGTACTCCAATTACCCTACTTCCGCATTTCCTTCTTTTCTTCCCCTGTCCTTCCTGTTTATGCTATTGTTTGCGGCGCGTGCATCTGATTACTGGGTTTCGGGCACGTTTCCATCCTCGTACACATGCGCTTTTGGCCACCATGTGTGCTCTCAGCTAAACGATTCCTCCCCACCCCTGTCCTGCAGCTTTGCTTAGCAACGGACAGGCCAGATTTGCACTGCTCCAATGTGCTTAGTGCTACGGTGGCACACCCCTCTGCTGATGTCATGTATCTCCTCTGAGCCACTCCTCGGTGTTATACCGCTGCGCCGTATGGTACAACCTTCATCCGGCGGGACATTTGCGATTCAGTATTATCTGCCTCATTTGCATGGCATTGACTACTAATTCATAGTTACCACGCCGAACACTATCGCAAGCCCTTAGCAACCCTTGCACCTTGGTTGTGGTGTTCCATGCCTACCATTGTGTATTATGCTGTAAACCTGATTTCTATTATGTTGCGATTTTATGACATTTTTATATTATTTCTTTATGTTACAGCTTCCGCACACATGCCCTGCGGTTCTGCTGTGCATTACTGTGGACATGACATTAAATGTTGTTATATACGCATTGTGCATCTTTTCTTATGCTATTGGCTGTGTATTTCGCCATTGGCATATGTTCACGTTGTGATACCTGGGTCTGGCCCTCTTCCATAGCTCCAATGTTATGTTTGGGAAAATGTAAACCGTGTTTTTTGGTTTACATTTCCGTGGGCTTACGCTACGCCTGCATCACTTCATGAATCACTATATGCCTTCATTTGCATGGTGCAACACTGCACATGGGGTGATATGCATACCTACGCCGGGGGCTGCGCAGATGTTGGGTACGCCGGTAGTGCACGTGGAATTGGATTGTACCCGAATCGCTCGGCGGCCATATTTGGCGTTATAACGCCTACATTATGCGTGCGCCTGGCGCAAGCTTCATGAATCCCGGGGATGGATTATTAAAACAAGGCATGCATATATTATCACAAATACTTGTGAAATAATACCAAATATATTAGAAAAATGTTAGGAAAAGACCCCCAAAAAATTATTTAACAAGAAAAGAGGCCAATACAACCCCCGAACTGCAATCAATGAATAATCCAAGGGTGTCCAAAAAATGTAGATCTCTTAAGAAAGAAAGTCCCAGTCCAAAATTCAACAGATGTCTTGGGATGATATTCACTGAATATTGATAAACCTCATACCAGAGGAAACATATGTATGAGCCATGCCATCATTAAGCTCACCTCCATATGTATAATTATCAAACTCCAGAACAGTTCAAACAACAACATCCAAATGTACTGATTACAAAGGCAAGGCAATATAGTCACTCTCAGTCTATACCTTTGATGTGGTTCAAATCAAATTCAAAGCATCTTAGAGCCAAAAAGGTGCTTTGTCACATCCATTCCTAAGCATAGAGTTCAACAAAAGGATACACTTAAACAAACTTCAGCTAATAATGGAACTGGTCCAGAACACCCAAAGAACAGCAATAAATATGAATACACAGTTCAACTTGTTTCTGTATGTCAGAATAGAGAGCGGCACCTTATTCTCACAAACACTTGCCCAATAACTCAATAAAGTCTCTTCCTTAGATCGATGAACTGAGATAGTAACACCATGTTGAAATCACACATTTCCGCCCAATTGTGTCGAGTGCATTCATAAACTTGACGTCAATGGTGAGCAACGAATAACACATCCTATATATCCACCTTTCACAATCGTATGAAATTGTTGTCCACACTTAAATAACTAAAGATGATGTTATAAACCAACCTTGCCCATCACGATTGCATTAAACCCTCAATTCAGACACCAGAAAAGCAAGTAACCATAGATCCAGGCACCCGCACCTGCGAATAAGCCCAGACCAACCAAAATTAATTATAAAAGTAATTTATTGTCCCTATTCCTTGTAGTAATGTAAAAGATCTGGTAACTGCTGACCTTAAGTCCACAAAGGAGCGGAACTCAATACATATTCGCCATTCGGCTCGCCTCCATATTCTTAACTGAAAAGTTTCATGTACCGAGCTGCACACTCAGCTCAATACCCCCAAGTAAATCTGTTCCTTTAGAGGATAAACAAAACACAGGCACCCAATGAATAAGAGACACAAGTTAAATTACAATCCACGATTCGGCTCGTCTCCATATCACCACATAGAAAAATTGCATCATATAAGAACAAGCAACTCAGCACCAGTTACACCAAAAGCATCCGTATCCTATATTGAATTGAAAGTGCAACTGAACACATAACCAATTTTGCTGATAATCCATTCCTTTACTGGATAGGGTGAAAAGATGTTGAGCAATGGCCCCAAATAAACTTCAATCCACAATACGGCTCACCCCCATGTTACCGCACATGTTATGGCATGATTTAAGGTCAAAACACTCAGCCCCAGTTCACCAAAAAAACACGTTGCTTAGATAAAAAAGCAAAGTGAAATGAAACACACCAAACCTCAGCCATTCCAAAACGAATGTCCAGAATGTAGATGGCAACCATGCTTAAACGTTGGTACATATATGTGAATACAAAGATGATGAAACAAAATCTTCTTCAGCCCCCAAGTCAAGTTCAACCCCTGATTCCAACAGCGGGAGAGTCCAAGTAGCACCAAACACAAGCACCCACATGTACAGATGTGCACGGACCAAACCAACCAAAGCAATACATAGAAACCAAAAAGGTCCAGCACAATGGGTAGAAAACTTGAAATAATTTATTCAGGTAGCATCAAAAAAATAAATGGCATACTGGTTTCGGCAACAGCCTTCCTCAGTGCATTAACCCAATTAAAAATGTCTGATCCTTAAATAGATAACATCATAAAAATTCAGAAATATTATTGGTTGGATTAAACATTATGACAACTCATTCAGATCAGGTTTAAACAAGCTCCCTAGCCTGATAATCCAACCTGATTCCTTATTGTTTAATATAGTGTGCCAACCAACTTTAGAAAAATTATGACCCTGAACTCTATCAATGACAGTAAATGTAAATCTGGCTGTTTTATGAGCCAAGGTGTGCTTAAACAAAGCACTGGTGGCTCTCCTGTTCCTGATCTCACTGAGGTGTTCGAAGCCTCAGTGTCCTAGATGTTTGTCCAACATAAAATGTCAAACAGGTGTCTCACTCAGGAAGTGCTTAAAGCAAAAGGTTTCTGTTGCAAAGGTTGTCCTTATAGTAGATTGTACAGTGAGCCATATACCCACACCACTCTCCAATCTAAATGAGGAGAAATGTAGGGTCAACTGCGCAGCACAAGTAGTTGCCACATCACACATGTAATCAAGTCTCTCCTCAAGAAGTCCCACTATTAATCCATCATAGTTGGGGTTGGCATGCACAACTTGACATGTATCTCTAGGGAATACATGAAGACAGATGTGTCCCAGGCATATATGTCCCTATGTTTGACCAACATTATAAGCTTGCCTAGTATGAGACAGCAATATAAAGAACAAATGATCTTCTGGAATTGGTTATGTGTCTGGTGTCATTCTAAGGGGCTCCAGTTCCTGTCAGTGTGGGATGACATTGTGGATAGGCCACACAGCCTGGCAAGACATAGACTTCACCTGGCACCTCTATACTTTTGTCTACTGGCTGAGTCACTTGCCTCCACCATAATGCCTTTATTAGGCAAGGTCACAAAAACAGAAGTTACTATGTGAAAATATATAACTCCACCAAAGTAAGGGTCATGCTGCTAATCTGTAGGAGCTAACATCATTAATTGTACTTTCTGTCAGCATTTGTCCCACTGGAAGTGATAGATGTCTGTGCAGTCACAGAAACCTGATTCAAGGTCACAGGAAGTAACCCAGCCTTGCAAGACTACAATACCTTCCACACATTTAGACTGCAATTTGAAGTTGTGGGAACCACAGGAGGTGGATTATCTCTCATCATTGAAGATAATTCCTCCTCTACATGGGTTAGTCAACATAAGTCTATGGAGTTAATGTAACTCCAGTTTATTGTGACTAAGAAACCCCTTAATGTTGTCACCAGTTATATGTCCCCTTCCGTGAACAAGAATGGCCACATGGCCTATTTACAAGTACTTGTAACAATTAAAGTTGAACAAAACATCCTACTCAGGGATGATTTCAACTATAACTAAACTGATTTTGAAACTTATATGAGGCCAAACATACTTGCACAATAATTCCTGGACTTTCATAACTCATATGGTATGGAATTAAGACTGCATCACCCCACAAATGTCCGTAATACTCTAGATCTAGTCCTCACAAATAACATTGACCAATGCAACTCCTCATGTGTAGGGCCTGTGCTGTTTCAATCCAACCATAAAGTATTTTTTTTTTAGAATTTGCAATAGGTACACAATTAAAAAATGAGAGGTCAACTAAAAATGCATCTTCCACGGCAACTGCACCATTCTAAGGGATTGTATAATCTTCTTCCAAACAACAGTTTCCATTCAAGACATTGACAACTATAATAAGGTATGCCTCATGCCCTGCATAAACATCTACGCAAATTTACAGACACAGATGTAACTGATAGTATCAAAGATTCATACAAAAATAATAACCATGCTGATGGATGCCTGACATTATTTGATTATACAGTAAGCGAGCAAAGCTGATGTCTACAAATACAAAAGTGTAAATCCCAAAATGGAAGATGAACATCCCCAGTCTAAAAAAGACAATAATAGACTTTGTAAAATCATCACAGAGTAGCTATGGGAAATATGTTAAAACCATAGCCAAGGATAACCATAAGGCTTTCCTCTGCTACATCTGCAACATAAAAGGTATAACTCAGATGTGTGGTGAATGAATTATGGATGGTATTGCACACACTGACCCAATGTAAATTGAAGACCTGATAGCAGACATGCTTGAATAAAAATTATTCCCCCCAACCACTCCCAAGCTTACCTCAACACGTCTTCAACATCACCTCCAACCTCCCTCTATAAAGAGCAAGTAATCACTGCTCTCTCCACTACTAGGAAAACAGCCTCCTTGGGACCAGGTGGTTTCAGCATGCATTCGTAATGTTCTTAACCAGCAAACTACTGCACTACACACCCAATTCAATCATAGTCTGAGTACTGACTTTATCCACACAGGTTTGAAATCAGTGACCTATTTCCCTTACACAAAGGTGGTTGAGCAGCACACACATACTTACAGCTTCTTAAGTTTCACTTCAACTTTAAGACAAGAGAATGGATTTTCATGGATGTCAGATTCAAGGACAGAATTGACATCCAAACATTACATCTGATCCAGCATGGTTTTCCCAAGGGAAGGCTGTGCATGCTAAAACTGTTGGTATTCAATAATGTGACCAAAGACATAGCATGTGTGCACAGCATTGACATTGTCTGTCTTGACTTGGTCAAGGCCTTCCATACAATTCCACACTTGTGCATCAGTCAGAAGTGAAACCAAGTGAATATCAACTGCTATGTTTTCCAGTAGGTTGTAAACTGGCACACAGACAAACCCAGTCATTCAAAGTGGGAGAGTTCACCTCTAGCAGCAGAACTGTCACTAATGGGTTACCACAAGTGTCACTGCTGTGTCCATTTATGTTCACCATGTACTTCTCAGAAGTCCAGACCAAATTCTAGTGTCTGTGGCCAGCCGAGTTTGTGGTTGAAGGACACTTAGGTGCTATCATTGTATCTCTTAACAATGTGAGTACTATTTAAAATGGGTTTACACAGACTAATGACAAATCTGTGCTGCTAAACAACAGTCATATAAATGCGTCATCATTTCCTTTAGCATTAACAATATTCCAGCTTATTATGACATAACCCTGAATATCCTAATCACCAATTCTGTATTGATAGACCTAGGAACACAAGTAGACGGCAACATGTCTACTGTGGTGAGGAAGGTTTTCTACATATTGCATCAGATTAGAAAAGCCATTGCAGCAGTATCACATACAGTTCTAAATCCCCTATAGTCATCCCTCCTCAGGCCTACTCCTGAATATAATGCTATTTTTGCTATGTAGTGTAATAGACAACTGCATAAACATGACAGACCTCAGAGATTTACAAGTAATATAAATCAGGGTGTCAAACATGTCTAATAAGGACCGACTGATGTAGATGTCACTGTACTCAGTATGATATAGACTGCTTCAAGATGACTTATGTATGCCTTACAGTAACATCTCTGACTTAATTGTGATGGAAATGCTGCCACTAACTATGCCATTTGGGACTACAGTCAGTTGTTCAAGAGCCATCAATGTAGACTGATATATATGGAACATGCTGGGGAGAACGATACATCTTCCTTATGTTGCCACACCTCTGGAATAGACTTCAAAACCAAATCAACCAAGCACCTCCATGACACTGTTTCATCACAGCCTGTATGACTTGATGTAAAACAGTTAAGCTCTGCCCTGCATTCCCCTACTTTTCACCTGGACATGGGTAGTTCTTGCTAGACAAATCTTGCCCATACATATCTGACATTGAATTTTATATTGGGATTTAATGGCTAGGCTGCTAAACACCATCAGATCAATAGCCTAGTAACATCCTATGCACCTATGAAGTTATAGTGATGTACATGCCAGAAATACTGTTATACTGTGTTACTATTTTGATGAGAGTTGACTACAATGCATACTTAAAATCCTGATATCTGAATCTGATGTTGTGATTCTGATGTGCACCATAACTCTGTAATAAAATATTTACAGGGAAATTTCAAATTGTATGGATCCCACATGTGTGCATCAGTGAGAAGTGAAACCAAGTGAATATCAACTGCTATGTTGTCCAGTGGGTTGCAAACTGGCACACAGACAAACACACTCATTCAAAGTGGGAGAGTTCACCTCTAGCAGCAGAACTGTCACCCATGGGTTACCACAAGTGTCACTGCTGTATGATACAAATTTTAGTTGTTAATTTCACAACTCTTACAAAAGCATCCACTGTAAAGTAGTGAAACGATAAAGGTAGCAACCATCTAACTGGCAAAGTACAATGTAACTGACAAGTGCAATCATCAGTTCAACACCACACATGCATTTGTAATCATCATTTATGTAAATAGTCACCCTGTGCATCAGACACATAACTTTACTATCCCTGAATCCAAAAGATAGTAAACAGGGATATGACACATCACTTGCACAGGGTGTTTTGTGGTGGTGCAAGTGTCTGTGTGCACACAATCAAGCTCAGTGATAGCTCTATATGTCTGTATGTCAGAAAAATGGGAGGCATGCATGATAGAGTTGACAGTTCATCATTGTCACCTTCAACCATAAGAACTGGCCCTGCCAGGAGTTGCACTGGCATCTACATGCCCAAGGTCAGATGCAGGGATACTACCTGCAGGTGAGTGATGTCTGCTGGATGTGCTCCCTTCAGAGCAATGCCCTAGACCATGACCCCAAGTCCTGCCATGTCTGGGTGTGGACAGCACACTCCCTGATGGAGCACTGGAAGTACTGCCACTACAGGAGCGTGACTGGACACGGTCACTTTGGTCACAGTAGATGTAGTTGCTGACCTACACCCAAAAGGCTGACATTTTCCTCCCAGCGGATGTTCCATTACAGACAATGTGCATTCCTTGACAGATACTCCACACTACATCACAGACACACCTTGCTCTAAGGTGTTATTCATCCAATCCATGGAATCAACAACATGGTGGAGGCAGTCATGGATGTCAGACAGTGCCACATCTAGAACCTTGAGTATCTGTCTGGATCACCTTTCTGAATGTTTCTGTGCCTCCATGATGGTCTTAAACATATATTGAATTACATGTGAAGACACACCTGCCCTTGGTAGAAGAGGGACAGCAGGCCTCCTCTGAGCTCCCCTATCAAGCCTCCTGCATGGCATCTCACCAACAGTTTAGCTATGGCCAGTGTCAACAGGGTCTGAAGCAGCAGCAACTACATTTCCTGGTCAAAGTCCTCACCCTCCACCTGTCCAAAATCCGTGGCCTCAAGAGACTGGGGATGTGTAGGCATACTGGCTGTGTAGAGGGAGAATGAGGGGCATCACTAAGTGTCAACCTCTGTGTCAGATTCAACCTCTGAATCCCTGGTTGTGCCTCAGTTTGCCCACCATCATCATCAGAGTCTGATGAGACACTGACATCCGGTGGTGCAGGGGGCAAAGCAATGAATAATGGGTGGACAAAGGCTCAAATACAGACAATTTTGAAATACTAATAAGGATCCAAAAGACAAACTAGGAATACCAAACCACAACAAGGAAACCACTCGTTTATTGAGTCAAAACACAATGTTTAACATTTTCATTCCACTGGTAGGAACTTCATCAGATGAAGTTCCTACCAGAGGAATGAAAGCACTAAACCTTGTGTGTTGACTCAATAAATGAGTAAATTTTAAAATGCTGCTCTTACAAACTTAGAAAGTTGATAGAATAACAGGTTTTGCTTTCGCATGACAGTTCTGAAGGGTATGAAGTCTGAAACTCAGATTGTCATTATTTTTTGCCTTCAATCTTTAATGACTTGTCAATAATTTGCCAGAAAATCACTATGACATAAACTACAGGTTAGAAATGTGAGTCAAAAATTTGAACATTCAGCAAAAATCTGTACAGTTGCAAACAATACAGCAATACATATGGCAGGCCTGAGAAGACACATTATTAGGTATTTTGGAATGTATCTACAGTACCTACATAAATGTATTATTTATTTATTATTTATTTGTTTACTTGTGTTAACCTCGATAGTCTGACTGGTTGTTAGCATATTTTCAGCAGAGTCCCAGGGGAAAAGCCCCAAAAAAGAAAAAAATGATACAAAAAGTTAGCACAACATATACACCTAAGGTAAACTAAATTTAGAGAAAAAAAGATGCACAGTATATATAATAATAAAAGAAAAATATGAGTACACTAGCAAAATAATCAGGTGAGTCAATGTGAAAGAGAGTAAATAGACAACAAAGGAAGAAGACAATTTTGACAAAATTAGAAGCATAACATATGAAAAATTTACAAAAAGAAATATATAAGCAGCACACAAGAGTGGAGAGGAATCAGAGAAGAAGAAAAGCAAGGAGGGAAGAAGAAATCAAAAGAAAGAGAGAAAGGAAGTGGGGGAGAAAAGTGCACTAGGAGAGCGGGCCCTAGAAAGTAAAAAGTAGGAGAGAGAAAAAATAGGCTATTAGAGTTAGAAAGGGAAAAATAAAGAAGATGAGTAAAAGATGAAGTTAGATAGAGCAAAAGTAAAATTAAGAGTAAATAAGAGAGAAGGTATTAGGCAGGATAATAACAAACACAGCAAATTAGAAAAGAGGAAGTCTTTTAGGAGCATTTTGAATTGAGATAAATTGGGATTGGATATAATGACCTGAGGGATAGTATTCCACATTTAAGCGATATAGTTAGAGTATAGAGTCACCAGCTTTATTGGTGGACTTAGAGACATGTAGCAAGAATTTGTTGGAAGATCAGAGAGTATGATTGTTAGTGTAGGGTTGAAAAATTAACTGAACGGAAGGGATATATTCAGGTTGATGGACTATTCTTTGAGCTGTTGTAAGCTGAGTATAAGTTAAGAATGGGAAAGTTCAAGCCAGTGGTGTTGACATAATGCTGAGCATTGATGAGATCTATGTAGGGTGTTAGTAGCAAATTTTGCAATTTTGATATAGCTGGTTTCAAGCTTAGTTAGAACAATTTTATTAAGGTTAGTGAAAATGGGAGAGGCAAATAGTAAGGTGGATATAAAGGTGAGTTCTGGCTAAATCTTGTCTAGCTTTTGTTGAAAGAAAAGGCTTGAGTTTGTAGAGTGAGCCAAGTTTATCATGTGTATTTTTGATGGACTATGCTAGATGAAGGTCAAATTTCAAGTTGTTATCAATTAGTACACCTAGTAATTTTGTATGAGGTATAGCAGAAATTATGGTGTTATTGGATGACTGTATTTGAAATGTAGTAGGGAAATCATGACATTTACTAGGAAGAAAGAGCATAAGTTTGGTCTTAGAAGGATTTAGAATCAGTTGTGATTCTGATAATTGTCATTCAACTGATAAGAAGGATTCTTGAGTTTTAGAAGCAAGCAGATTTAACAAAGGTACAGCACAGATAAGAGCTGAATCATCTGCATATTGAACAACAGAGACTAAATGTGCAGTAGAATGGATCCAGTTGGTGAAAATACTAAAAGCGTAGAGGACCTAATATAGAGCCTTGTGGAACACCTGAGTTCACAGACAGGAGTGAAGAGAATTCCTGTTGCCACCATTTAGTGGCTTGCTGTCAGCTAGACAAATAGCTATGAAGCCATGATAGAACAGAGGAACTAAGTTTAAATGTGGCATGTGCATTGAGAAGTTTTGGTGAGAAACTGTATCAAAGTATTTAGAAAGATCTAAGAAGATGAAAGACACAAACTGACCTTTATTTCTATATTGGTCTATTGTGTTAGTAAAGCTAAGGAGAGCAGTAGTAGTAGTGCTATGGTGTGGCCCATGTTGAGTATTTGCTAAGAAGTTATTAGAAGGAAGGTAGTTTAAAAACTGCAGGTGGATACATTTTTCAAAAAATTTCTGAGATGAAGGTAGGATAGCTATGGGTCTGTAATTAGAGAACCCAGTGGAGTCCCTCCTTTCTGTAGGAGAATAATATATTTTCCCGCTGGAAGGAACATAGTGTTCTAAGATGAAGTGGTTGATTAGAATAGTAATAGGATAAGCAAAAGCAGCAGTAGCAATTTTTAGGAAATCTGTAGGTAGATTATCAGCAGCAAGGGCTGTAGTTTAAGTTTGGAAAGTAGTTTTTTTATGGTGAGAGTTTGAACAGGTTTGAAAGAAAAGGAGCTGCTGTCATAGCTAGCTGAAGTTGGGATAACAGGAGGAGTACTTAATTGAGATTTAACAATAGCATAAATGGAGTTAGTACAGAAAGTACTGAATTGTGTAGCAATGCTATTAGAGTTAGAGGAGGTTGAGTGGATGGGGGTGGAAGAATTACTGGGTTGAAGAAGCTTTTTTATGGAGGACCTGAATTTATAGGGATTGTTGTAGTGATGTTGCTGAGTGGCAGTAAAGTATGACTTTTTGTCAATTTTTTTGGGGGACTTAGCTGTATTACCAACTGCAGGAACTCTATATCTCTGAATTCCTGATGGCCCTGAAATAAGTAAATGAAGACATAATGGCAACAGCACCACATTTAACAGTATTACAGGGGTAATACCTTTACTCATTTACATCTGCAGTAACTCAAATGTTAACAAGAATGTGGCTGACAACTTCAAAATAAACTTAAAAATGCAGCTATCTTAAATTCCACCACCTAAAAAAGAGTTTGACACACACATAGTAACACTATTTCAGAATGCCACGGTATTCTGATGATGATCTAACCAAGCATACCTGGAAGCTCCTCTTGAGATGCAGGAGTGATGCCGATGTCGAGAACGTACTGGGTCATTGATTCCTGGGAGCTATCTTGTGTGGCAATGTTTGCCAGGAATTCCTCTGTGCCAGTGAGGGGGGGGGGGGGTTCTGCAGCAGGCCCACCACTGATGATCTGGTGAGCAGATCACGTGCCACTGCAGCTGCACACCTCCTTGCAGTTGTTATCATATCTGTGGCTCTGTGATGCACCTGCTCATAAGTGTGACTGTGTCACCCAATATAATTTATGTTGTGGATTAATTCATCCCACAGGGCTGTATGCTGAGCTGTTTGGCCCACCCTCTGGACAGCAGTAATGCATGATGTTGAGATAAGCCCTCTATGATGAGGTCTTCTCTGCCTCGGTAAATGGGGGCCCACACCGAACAGATATTTTGTTTCCTGAAAGACAAAACAATGATAATTCATACAAGGATCAAGTAAGTACAAATGTACTATATGCATATAAAACAGTAAAGGAAGGCTGCCAGTATTCTCCTCTTGATAAACGTTAAAGATTCAACAGCGGTCAAAAATTAATGGGGGACGATACAAAACAAGGAGAGTAACAAGAGAAACATATCCTTGTCTGGGACATATCAGATACTCAGCTATGCTCACCCACCCAAAATAATAGTCCATTCTAGTTTGTACCATAGCAGGAACTCATCTTTGTCCCCCACAAACAAAATAACAGGCTAAGGATGAGTTGCGCTAACCAAACAACTGTGAAATACTAAGTACTATCAAAGGACCTTTCCATGAAATGTCTACATAGTTATTGCATTGATATCACAGAAATATACCGAATGTGTCTGTATTTAGTGGGTAGGGGTTAGAAGCATGGTGTATATATGTATGACCGCAGCAACATGAAATGCATGACTGTGGCCATTTGTTTATTTCACCTACATTCCAATATAATATCAGATGGGTACATAGAAGATCACTGTCTTTTTTGATGGTGTAGGGAAACAGGCACAATTCCCAGATTTAATTCATGTATCCTTGCAAGCATTTGTTTTCTAAGTTAGTCATTTGAAATGTCAGTAGCTACTACAGTAACTCCAGAAACATGAAGACTGAATGGACAAATAAATTGACTTAAGTATGATATGCCTGACATGGCCATTTCCCAGAATATTACTTTTTCTATGAGATATGGTAATTTTGGAATTGGTCTATATAAGTTTGGGGGGGTTGTCCCTCACATCAGTGAGCGCAGGGGGGCTTGCACCCCTGCAAAAAAAAAAAAAGTTTGAAGGAGAAGAACAATGTTCAAGATTTGCTCTTCTCCTGGAATTTGTATCTTTTTTTTTTTTTTTTTAATGTCAGCCTGTCTGCACTTGGCATTACAATTACTGACATTTCAGTTGGGGGCCTTCCTGGGAACCACTATTTTCTCAACATTAAACATTAAGCATCGGGTGCAATTTGAGTCATCTTTGAGAGAAAAAAATAAGACT
>NC_056732.1:456982396-457099896 GCF_019279795.1 Protopterus annectens | reverse complement strand
TTTATTAAGTGTTTATTATTTGGCTGTGAATATACTGGAAAGTATGAACTCTAAGAGTTTAACTGTAATATTTTAACTGTGAATACACTTTTAATTAACTTTGGGGTTTTTTGTTTGATTTTTGGGGGGGGAGTTGTAGGAACAAGGGTGTGAAATCACTGTTTGGCTACAACAGTCTGCTTGGATGAAAAAGGGTATGAGTTGCTTTTGTAGGGCAAGGTCTGATTCTCTCAGTCTTAATTTATCTACTATATGACTCTGATCAGGTCACTTCATTAGACAGTGCTCTTACGCAGCCCCTGAAAAGGAACACTTACATCATCACTGTGCTTTCCCAAGCTGTTAACAAATACATTGCACATTTCTTTTGAATTCCTGCACACTTCACATAGATGCTAATTAGTGCTTCCTTATATGCTGTAAGAATATGAGTCACAACTTGTTTTATAGTTTAACATGTTGCCAGATGTACTTTCAAGAATTGTGAGTTTCAACAGAAGAGTCATTTACTGTTACTCAAGCTGTGTCCATACCTCTCAACTGTACAAATTTTCACAGAATGTCCATATCTTTGCCTTATATTTCTTCATAGATTCATAGCAATGAACATATACAGTTTTCACTACTTGGGGCATGTTGGATACAATTTTTAGTGTGCTTATATTTTTGGTCCATTTTTCATAAAATTGTGGCTTTCTTGCAAATTAGTGGCAAATCATTAAAGACTGAAGTTAGAAAATAATGACAGACATTTGAGTTTTAGACTTCATACCCTTCAGAAAATTCATGCTAATGCAAAACCTGTTATTCTATCAACTTTCTAGGTTTGCAAGAGCAATATTTAAAAATTGTCCCTATTTGCATCACTTTTTTCATGCCTTTGTCCAGATTTCTTACTCTAAGAGGTTGAGAATCTGTTTTCAGTGCAAGACTGTTTTCATTAGTTTAGGATATGGCTGTCTGTGTTTTTGCCATAAAATTTGAAATAGCAGTTTTAATTAAATCCAAATCTCTGTGATCATTGTAGAAATTAAAAAACAAAAAAAGAAATAGAATGTGGACTGCCAAGTTTGAACATTATTTAATGGTAATTGAGGAAAGACAGCCAAGTAATGGGACATTGGTATGGCTGCGGGGCAGGGGGTAGTCCATTACCCTGCTTTGGGCCCCATTTGACCACGATCCAACTCTGTTTGACCCTAACCAGAAAACACTCATAAAAACCCTTCAACTCCTTAATATTGTAACTTTCAGTATATCCAAACATATTTACCTACTGAAACCACACTTGCTCCTTTTGACATCTATCCTACTGGACCATGCATTCGGTCATAAGTTGTGAAACTAAACAGCCCCATACAGATTGTGTTGCACTTTTTCACAATGCAAAAATGCACATGATAAACCTCAACACACTTCACTCCATTGACAAAAATGAATGTTTTACAGAATGACAGTAACCTCTTTCTCTCTCTCTATCTCTATATATATATATATATATGTATATATATATATATATATATATATATATATATATATATATATATATATATACATATATACATGTTCTTCGCAATATGTTCCAATCAAAGTGTCATCAGCCATGAGCTGTATATGCATTTTATATATATATATATATATATATATATATATATATATATATATATATATATACTTTGATTAGAACATATTCTTAAGAACACATGTATGTGAGCGTGTGTGTGTGTGTGTGTGTGTGTGTGTGTGTGTGTGTGTGTGTGTGTGTGTGTGTGTGTGTGTGTGTGCGTGTAGGGGATACCTTTGCCAATGTAATACACTGGTTGCTAGGGAGAACACTATTGCCTTCTGGTCTGCCAGTGTTAGTGTGAGCTAGTGTGTGATTCAGAGACATGCTAATAAGCCAGTAATGAGGTCTTTCTCATTGCAGTCATAGCTGGCCTGGAACTGCACTTTTTCACCATGGAGGTAACTGAAAAACATCTGGTGAGAAATTACCATGAAAGGTAAGTCTGTTTTGCAGGTGTTATCTTCATGGACTAGATCATGGTTATCACAGGTGTTAAGACAATGGAGGTTTCAGCAGAATTGCTTACTTATATGGTTGTAAACATAAACAGATATTTTGTGAACCCCATACTAATTGTCTTGCAGGCTTTTACAATACAAAATAAAGGAAGTAAGATCAGATAAATGCTTGCATTATCATTTGACAGCATGGGAATAGCTGCTGGAGTAAGGAGATTCAGAGAACATAAATCCTCACTATTTTACTTTAATTACATTGCAAGTGTTGAATGTACTTCAGTTTTTAACTGACTGGACACTAATCTGAATATTGCATTATCTAAAATTAGCATAACAGGAGAGTGGCACTCTTTCTTAATCAATAGTCTCAACCTTACCCTTTCTGCATGATAAGACATACTGCAGTCATTATTGACCTGATTTTAAGAGAAAGAATTGTCTCTTACATACAGAATCCTGACAAGTAAGTGAAGTCATAAGTCCTAGGTCAGCAGCTATGCTCTTTTTGTGTGAGTTTTCTACTACTGTATGGTTCTTTCCTACTGAATTCCATCTATGTTGCTCTCAGCCTAAGCACTCTCTGGTCACCAGCCACCCCATATCCTCACCACTCCTGCCAGTTTACATGGCTGCCTTACCGTCAGACTTCAGTCTTTTTCATTTGTGGGCAGCAACAAATCTGGTGACTTCACTGCTTAATGGCTGACAGAAAATAAATGTCCTGTAGTGCAGTATCATCTGTTGTGCTATCTGTGAATATTTATCACTGATCTTCCCCTAAACTTGGCATCTGAAAGATGCATTGGATATCTATAATATCTGGGCTGCCATTGATGATTATTCCTTAGTACCTCAAGCTAGAAAGTGAACCAACCTGGGCAGGCTGGTCAATAGTCATTCCCAATGATGCCTAAGCTTTTCATCCACCTGCCTATCATTCACTGCAGTCTCTAATAAGACGATAAAATGGACTTTGATTATGCACTTCTACCTCTCCCTTGATGGATGATTATGCACTTACATCTCTCCCCCCCTTGATGGATCCCTTAACCTTCATATCTATTTTTCAGACCAAATTAATTTGGGCATCAGTGAAAGCTATCCACATCCTTATAGTGGGTCAGATGTTATTAAGCAATACATACAGTATTACAGTATAAGTTTACAATATATTTGTCGTGACTCCTGGGATTTTCTTACTAAGCTAAATAGTTTACCTATTTATAAGATGGTTAAAATGGTATTTATCACAGTGGATGTAAAAGATTTATTCACCTGCATACCGCAACAGTTGGGCATTACTTGGTTTACTGATTTCTTTTTTGAAATTATACATACACCCCAGTATGAGCTTAATGCATTGGTTGATTTTTTGGAACTTGTTTTATCTAATAATTATATTTACCATGATGGGCATTATTTTAAGCAGATTAAAGGGGTGATGATGGGCTCTCCCATAAGCACGTTATATGCAAATGTCATCATGGCGGTGTGGGAGCATAGATTTTTGTTCCCATCTGAATTTATGCAACAAATACGGTTATACAGTCAGTTTTTGGATGATTTATTTTTCCTTTGGAATGGGCCTATAGAGTTAATTGATGTATTTATTAGATATATAAATTCCACCACTGACATTTTGATTTTCACACATGAGTCGGATAGTAATGGTATATCATATCTTGATGTTCTTTTACAAAAGGATTGGGTGCATAATAAGTTAAAAGCTAACATTCATCGTAAAAAAACATATTCCAACAAATTTTTGCATTTTCATAGTCATCACCCTCAGCATGTAAAATAAGCTGTTTTGAAGGGACAGTTAGTGCGGGCAGCACAAATGGTCTCTGACTATGATGAGTTTATGAATGAATGTCAATATATAGTCAGCATGTTCAAAAATAGGGAATATCCAGAGTATTTTGTTGAATCTATATTACATGAAGTGAGCATTAAGAGGAAAAGTGTTTTTTACAGACCACTATTGGAAGGATCTGAACTTATCATTTCACAATCTACAGAGCAAGGCACTATTGATCATGGCATAGCAATAATGGGGAATAATAATAATTTTGGTGATAACCCACATCATAATATTGGTTCATTTAATAAGGCTAATACAGCTTTCATTACTACCTATACGCAAGATTTGGAGTGTATAAAGGAATTAATTACAAAAAAATTGTTTTTTTATTAAATGTGATGTGCTGTTGGCAAATGTATTAGGGGTACAGCCTTCTATTATTTATAAAGGGACAGGAATTTAAAGGACTGGTGTAATGCTTGTTCAATATCACAAAGAAAATTAATAGGTTGTATGAGGAAATGTAATATGTGTAAGTATTGCTCAAACATTATGGAAACCGAGCAAGTATATATTAATAATATTAGTATACAAGTAAAAGGTAGATATAATTGTAATACCTCTGGGGTAGTGTACACAGCATTATGCACACAATGTTCAGCTTATTACATTGGTAAAACTGAACGGAAATTAAAGCAGCGAATTTACGAGCATGTTTATGATATTAGTAGGCATTCAGAAAACAATACATTATATAGGCATATAGAACAATATTCAGCACATAATTTCAAATTTTTAGGATTGGAACAAGTTATTTCTTCACCTAGAATAAGTCCTTGGAAAATTATATTAGAATCTAAAGAATATTGGTGGCAAGTATTTTTAAATGTCACAATATTCCCAGGACTAAATGATTCTATTTCTATTACTAGCATTTTAAAATTAAAAGCTTTAAATAGGTAAAACTGGTGTATTTTTAATATGTATAATTGTATTATTATATATTTATGCATATTTTTCATTCATTGTATGTGTTTTTGTATATATATATATATATATATATATATATATATATATATATATATATATATTTTATGTATACACATAGTAGGAAGGGTTATATTCATACAAGTATTTATTTATGTTAGTTTAGGAAATTTAATGCATTATATTGCATAGCAATCAGGTTTTTTATGTAATGGAAAATTTTATGCATATATAAATTGTATCAGCATCTGATTGAATAATCAATTGAATTATTGGATTATTGATTGCACCAGTTGCAGTATAAAATGGCATAAGTAATATTTTGAATTTGTCTGATGAAGGCTGGAGTAATGCAGCCGAAAACGCTTACCAATTTTATTTGTTTTATTGTTGTAGTAAATAGTGGAACCTTTGGTCGGTTGTCCGTCTCTTGCTTTTGTGCTTCTGGATATTTTTAAACAAAATAATAAAAGGCATCCACTGTTGCATTCAAACATATGCAGTGTAAGCTGAGTTTCTTTTGATCTGTGCACTAACTGATAATGCCACTCAAGATTTCATATCACAGTTATCAGACAACACACACTTGAAGGGATAGCCTGAGCATTGTGTTTGATAGCCTAATTCTTCCTCTAAAGTGTTACAGAACTTGGCCTCTCTCTCCCCAATTGTAAATGTTACCAGTAAGTCAGCTTGTAATTGTCAGTTGTTTTGGAGAGGCCAGTACTGCCTTTTACCATTCTTTGATACACTCAGAAGTTACACCTTGCCAAACTTGAGCAATTATCTAGCTGAGTTCATAGATCATTGGGCTGTGTATCAACCACTGAAACCACAGAAAGAATCAAACCTTAAGTGTCATGGAGCACATACTTAAAGGGATTACATACATGGCCTGTTGCTATGGTTATGCCTCCCATAATTTTTTTGCTGTGGATCAAAAACATTTAGCTCTGTCATATTCACACAAGTGTGAGCATTATCAACATTTGTTGGGGAAGCCAGCCTTTTCAGTTACTATTGTATTCCATACATAAATTGCAAAATTTGAACCACTGCCTCTCTAGATCCATGCTCTATAGAAGGACTTATTAACTGCTGATGTCATCTTGATAGTCATTGTACAGTTGTCAGAAAGCATTCAGTTGAAGGTATGACTTCAGTTGTGTGTTTGAAGTCATATGAGTCACATAAAATGTTCGTAGGTTCATAGGTTCATAGGTTGGTACTAGCCTATTTGCCCTAGGGCCTATACAAGCCTATCCATAACAATTCCATGGCTATTTCTTCCCACAATATTTACTTCCCTGGACCCCTGTCTAGCAGGGTGACTGACGTGATCCCCAGGGTGAATTTCCTATCTCCCATCCAATCGGCAAGGTTCCTTTTGAAGAGGGCCAAAGAGACACTCTGCTTGATATGTATGGGCAGTCTATTCCAGAGTCTGGGGAGTCTGTGGGTCAGGAACCTATCCCTCCAGCATCTTTTGTTCATTGTGATGACATGGTTTAGATCCCTGGAGTGTGTGGCTCTGAGGGATTAGAATGTCTTTAAGTGTAGCATTTCCAGCAGCTCTGGGTTTGCATGGCCTTGTATGTTAAGCAGAGATCACCTCCAAGTAGACTATATGCAACAGAGTATAGCTAGAGTTTTTTTAGATGGCCAGCATAGGGCATCTGCTTTAGGCCTGTGATTCTTTTAGTGAGGTATTTCTGCAGATTCTCTAGTTGTTGCAGACGTCTTGAGAGGTACATACCAAATGAGGCATTATATTCTATAATGAGTCTAATGAGGGATGAGTACAGTGGGACAATGACCTCCTTTTTTCTGGATGAAAAGCCCTTAGCGATGAGGTGTGCCACATAGAAGATTTTTCTGAATGTTGTGGCGATGTGGTTATTGAAGGTGAGACCACTGTCCACCTGTGTCCCTATTTCTTTTATCACACTTTCGGTGTTTATTGTACTGCCATCTATGTGGTAATTTAAGGGTACATTTTTTTTTCCCAAATGGGATAACTATACATTTCTTGGCATTGAGCTTGAGCCCATGGCTCTGGCACCAAGCATCTGTTTCTGTAAGGCCCTTTTGCAGTATATCCAGATCATTTTGGGATTCAATAATGGCTCTCAGTTTGTAGTCATCTGCGAACTTTGTTAGCCAGAGTCCCTTAGTGTTGCCTGTATTTCAGAGAAGTAGATGCTAAACAAGAGTGGCTCCAGGACTGAACCCTGAGGTACTCCACTTGACACCTGTCTGGAGCTGGATTTGGAGTCAGCTACTTTTACAGTGTGGGTCCTGTCAGTAAGCCAGTTGGCAACCCATCAAGTGACGTAGGGATTAATGCCCAGCTTAGTCAGTTTATCTATGGTTCCACAGTGGGGGATGGTGTTGAAGGCCTTGGCAAGGTGCAGATAGGCTGTGTGGACCACCTTACCCTTGTTCACAGCTCTGGAGACTGATTAGAAGAAGTCAGTCAGGTTCAGGAGACAAAATCACCCCTTCACGAACTCTAACTGGGTGGGGTCCAGTGTTTGAAGGTTGCCAATGTCTTTGTTTATAAGTTCCATGATACTGTGTTCCATGGCCTTGCAAATCTAGCCCATCAGACTGATGGAGCAGTAGTTCCCAGGATCCAAGGTGGATACCCCTTTGTGGATTGGGATAACTGTAGCTGTGCACCACTCAGTGGGCAGGAAGCCTGAGGTGAGGCTATGATTAAACATGACACTTAGGTGAGGTGCCAGTTCATTTTGTAGTCCATGTAGTACACAGCCCGGGATGTCATCTGGTCCCATGGATGCTGTACTCTTAGTTTTGGAGAGTGTGTTTTTTACCTGTGTGGCCGTTATTACCAGAATTTGGCAATCTTTTGGCATTGAGATGGGCCCTTTAGGGGGTGAGAGGGAGGGTGAAGTTGGCACTGAATTGATCTGCCAAGATATTACTAATATCCTTGGGATCAGTATATTTAATGCCATTCTGTTGCAGCTCAGAGCAGATCTGAGCATTGCCATTAAGATTCTTGACAAATCTATAGAATGCCTTGTCGTTGTCTTTGGAATCTTTGACAATTTTATTTTCGTAACTAGCTTTGGAAGATTTTATGAGGAATTGAGGAATCTCAGCTTCTTACTGAGGCTGCTAAGGGAGTTTTTTGCATCCTGAGATTTTCCTTTTCTGCAACAGTTTCTTGCTTTTGTTGTAAAGTTTGTTTATGGCAAGGGACCACCAGATTGGCTTCCTTTTTTTGAGGAGAGCATCTTGGTTCTATTTGGGATGGCACGATTCATGCATGAGTGAATGTGCTCGTACAGTGCCTTAGTATGGGATTCAGCATTTGAACTTTCAGTTCCCGTCTGCATGGGTGTCGTGAAGTTTGTCACTTCTGACTTGAGTAGCATGAAGTTGGCTTTGGAGAAGTTTTTTACAGAGGTTTCCTTACTGTGGGGATGGTGGAAGGATGTGGATGTCAAGGCTGATTAGCTTATGGTCAGACCTGACCAATGAGGGGATTACCATAGGTGTGGAGCATCAATTTCCCATGTTGGTAATGACCAGGTCTAAATTATTGGAGCCCCTGGTGGGACTATGGATTAGTTGATCCAGGACATTGGAATTTATGAAGTCCAAGAACTATTGGGCAAAGGTGTTGATACACGAGTAGTTTTCACAGTTAATGGAAGGGTAGTTGAAATCACCCAGTATTAGCGTTTTTGGTTGCATCTTAATATTTTCCAGTATGTTTAGAAAGGTGTAGTGAGAATCTTGGGGCATGGTGGGGGATCGGTATCAAGCTACAATTTGGATTGCAATCTTTCCTAGTGTTAGTTGCACCTGGAGAATTTCAGACGCATTGTGTATGGCAACTAGCCTGGTGGTGTGAATATCCTTGGTGAATATGGACACTCCTCCACCTTTAGTGTTTTGGTCCTGGTTTGATGGACAAAAAATGTGTTTGAGTACTCAAAATGCTGTAGCCATTTAAGGGTTAAGCCATGTTGATTTATCAACATTGCATATTTTCATGAACCCATTGCTGCATGATTTCTATTAAACAACCATAGTATTTGAAAATTACCACATTTGAAGCACTACCTAAGTCCACACTCTAAAGAGCTGTGTATAAGCTACTTCTGCCACAGATGACTTTAAACTACAACCATGAGAATGCACACATGTTGAGGTCTGACTTGAGCATTACTTTTAAATGCTCATGAATCCCCTAGTTTGAGGGATCAAAATCTTTTAGCCATGTCAACCATATCACCATCTGTTGGTTAAGGCATTCCTGTCTGCCACTGCTGTTGTACATACATTAGTTATATGTGGCCAGATATGAACTCTTACCTATTTAAGTATACACTCTATTGCACTCTGTATTAGCTATTCATGCCACAAAAGAAAACTTACTACAAATGTGAGAAATATCTCATTTGAAGAGATGACATCATTATAATGTTGAAGGGCAGATGTTTGGCTTAAAAGTAAGTGAAGGGGTTATGGGAACCTTCTACCTGTGTAAATATTTTCACTGACTGCAAGTGTAAACACCAGATCTGTTGGAGAAGCCAGTCCCACCTAACACTAGAGTCACATACACTCACACTAAATCTTGTTGATTTTAAACACCTGCCTAAAGTCCACAATCTACAGAATTATACATTACCTGCTCACACCAAAGAAGAAGTCTTACTAAAAGCAGAACCAGATCTAACACTAGGCGACCAAGGCAGTTGCCTAGGGCCACTAGCTGGGAGAGTGGCCTTACTGGCTGGTAGCCATGCCACTGGCCAGGAGATTTCTTCTTCTTCTTCTTCTTCTTCTTCCGGCTTTTCCCGGTTAGGGGTCACCACAGCAGATCACCTGTCCGCTCATGATTGGCAGTGGAGTTTTACAGTGTTGAGTTGCCAGCCCGGCACCCAACCTTCCACAGAAGGCACACACATGCACACACTCACACTTTGGGCCAATTTAGAGTGTCCAATCCATCTACTGCATGTCTTTGGGATGTGGCAGGAAACCGGAGCACCCAATGGAAACCCACGTGACTACCGGGAGGACATGTAGACTCCACACAAAAGGTACCCCAGCCAAGAATCGAACCAGAGAACCTCTTGCTGTGAGGCAGCAATGCTAAGCACTGTACCACCATGGCCACACCCCCCCCCCCCCCGGCCAGGAGATTTATTGTTTTTTTTAATTAAAGAAAAAAATTAAGGGCATTCTTCTTTAAAAAGAAGACCTTATGCTTCATGTCACACAGACACGGCAGGTGTGTACTACTTGTATTTGTCTTCTGCGTCTGTGTGACCTGCTGTTTATATCTTCATTTTTCACGTACATGTAGTTTGAATGCCAGATGAAGTTTGAAATGCAGACCATGAATGGACAACTGACAGGTAGGTGTGTGTGTTTGTGTGTGTTTGTTTAAGTGGTAGGTAGCTAGGTATGTGTGTATGTAAAGAGTAGGTAGGTGTATGTGTATGTGTGTGTATAAGAAGTAGGTAGGAAGAGGTATCTGTGTGTGTGTGTGTGTGTGTGTGTGTGTGTGTGTGTGTGTGTGTGTGCGTGTGTGTGTGTGAGTGTGTGTAAAAGAAGGAGGGAGATGTATCTCAACTCTTCAGATTTTCACAGAATGTCTAGATTTTTGCCTCATATTTTTAGTCTGTTCCTCATAAAATTTGTGGGTTTTTTGGGATTTATTGTGGCAAATCAGTGAGGACAGACTCCACTAAATAATGACAGGCATATGGGTTTCAGACATTATATCCTTCAGAGAATTCACCATAACACAATACCTTTTATTCTAGCAGCTTTAGAAGTTTGTAAAAGCAATATTTAAAGTTTGTCCCTATTTTGGGGGCTTTGTCCCACCATTATTTTTGGCTTTGCCCAGATTTTTTGTGATAAGATATTGATAGGTATGGTGTGCGTATGTGTATGTGTGTGTGTTTGTGTGTGTGCGCGCATGCACGTGTGCGTGTGTGTGTGTGCGTGTGTGTGCGTGTGTGTGTGTGTGTGTGTGTGTGTAAGGATAAGGTAGGTATGTGTGTTTAAGAGGGATGTAGGTGTGTGTGTGTGTGTGTGTGTGTGTGTGTGTGCGTGTGTGTGCGTGTGTGTGTGTGTGTGTCTGTGTGTGTGTGTGTGTGTGTGTGTGTGTGTGTGTGTGTGTGTGTGTGTGTGTGTGTGTGTGTGTGTGTGTGTTTGTAAGAGGTAGCATACCTCTCAACTGTCCATATATTTTACAGAATGTCCAGTTTTTGCCACATATTTTTGGTCTATTCCTCATAAAAAGGACTGAAGTTGCTAAATAATGACAGAAATTTGAGTTTCAGACTTCACATCCTTTAGAAAAATGTATACTAGAGCAAATCCTGTTATTCTAACAATTTTCTAAGTTCATGAGAGCAATATTTATAATCTAGCCCTATTTATGTTAGGCTTTGTCCAGAATCCTTGCACTAAGAGGTTGAGGTGTCTGTGTGTGATAAAGTGAAATGTCCTAATTTGGGATAGCAGGTAGTTAGTAATTTGCTTAAGCTCAAACCCTGTATCTTATTTACTGGAAACAAGAGCCTGACTCCTCTACCCCTACTACCAAGCTGCATTTTTTCATGGAAATGAGTTTCACGTGCATTTTTCAAGGAAATGAGTTCTAAGTGCATTTTCAAGGAATTGTGAGCTTCAGGGGAAGATTACTGCTGCTCATGCTAAGTCTGTTTACAATGTGCAGGTATTTTTGTTTAGCAAATTATATCAATATTGTGGTGTAGATTTTAAAAGCAATGTAAGCCACACAACAGGTAGCATACTTGTTTTGGATGCAGAAGGCTGTGGGTTCTACTCCCAGACTATGTAAATGGATTGCTGATAGTGTGTTGCACTTTAAGGGGGTGGTGTGCTGCAGCCCTGGGTATGTCCTCTTTTGGTTGAGATGCCTCATAAATATGAGCTTGTTTTCAGTCTGGCATCAATTCCCTATTGCAATATTACCAGCTTACCATTTTTTAATGTAACATAGGCAAGATAATCCTCAATGGCAGCAGGCACTGAATTTGTAGATGAAACACTAAAATATAAAGTTGTTTGCTAGCAGCAACTGCTTCATTAGTTACATATTTCTTTAATGTGGAATTATTCAGATAACTTTTACTTCTGCAGAGATTGTGCATGTTGACTGATACTGGTGGATTGTAATGGCAAACGTTTGAGTGGCCTTTTATGGTTGAAATGTTCTAAATTGGGCAGTTTTGTCATTATTGGTTCATATGTTTTGTTTCAGTCCTGACTGACACTTTCTCCCCCAGCAGAACCATTCTTTACTATCTATCTTTAACATGTTATTTCAGATGCTCTGATATTCTCTATGAATTCCTACTGTAGTAGCTCACCTCCTAAGGTTTGGTAAACTTTATAAACAATGTTACCCTCAAAAAAAAAAAAAAAACATTTTTTTAACCTTTTACTCAAAATTTTTGACTTATTAAGTCTTCATTATATTCACTAGCCATTTTGGGTATGATACTGTAACAGTACTATATAAATGTTCCTGTATTTGAAATGTTTTACCTATGTCTGACATTAACTGTATTGTATATGGTCATGATTTTTGTCGTGTAAATTGTCTTAATGTGGAGCTTTTCTCTCCAGACCTCCGCTGAAAATTGACATATATCCAGTTGGACTATCCCGGTCAACAAATGTAAAATAAAAATAAATAAATAAAATTGCTTAATGGAAAAATGTTCAAGTTGAAATTTAAAACATGCTTTAACAAGTGGTGTTGTATTATACAAGGGATATAATTTAATACAATCAGGAAGGTGAATCAAAGAACTCTGCATTTTTGCATGGTCCTAAAATGTGTGCAAGGGGCTCATGATTTGAAAAAAAGCCGAAAGGTAAACTTAATCTGCCACTGGCCAGATGCATTTCATTTGAATGTGCATTTCAATGTTGTTTCATTGAATGTGAGTTTCAAGGGCAGAGAAGTTTTAATGCTATGTCTGTTTTCATTGTGAGACTGTATTGTTTTGTTTAGCAAATGTTTATCAGTGTTTGTGCTATAAAATTTGAAATACGTTTTAAATTAAATCCAGATATCTGTAATTATTATAGAAGTAAAACAGAATGCACACTGATAGTTTTGAACAGTGTTTATGGTAGCTGGGGAGAAATCGCCAAGTAATGGGACACTAGAATGGCTGCGTGGGGGGGGGGGCTGATCCCTTACCCTGCCTAGGGTCCCATTTGACCTTGACCTGGCTGTGACTACAAGTGTGATACAGAACTCATTTAAAGAGATGACATCATTATTCTGTAGCAAAGCAGATGTTTGCAGTAAAGGGAGGGGAGGGGCAAATTGATGTGGAAACCCTCTCCCAGTATAAATGTTTCTCTTGAGTTGAAATCTACACACGAGATCTATTAGGTGAGCCCAGTCCTACATGTCACTATATTCACACATACTCATGCTAGGTAGTCCTTTCTGTATTTCATCACCTGCCTATCTAAAACCACAATGTATAGAAACATGTATTAGCCACTCATTCCACAGGAGAAGTCTTACTGTAAATGTATGAAAGGACCCATTTGAAAGGATACAATCACCACTGTGTTGCAAATCAGATGTTTGGACTAAAAGGGACTGAAATTGATGGAAGAGCCATCTCCCCATGTAGATTTTTCTTCTGAGTTGAAGTGTACACTCCAAATCTGTTGAAAAAGGCACTCCTACCTGTCACTATAGTCACACGCTCTCATATTAGCTAATCCCTGCTGGATTTGAACACCTGCTTAAGTTCACAAACAAGACATCATTACATTTACTGACACCACAAAACACATCTTATTACATGTATCAGACAGCATATAATTGTAGATTAGATAACATATGTTTGGCTGAATGGACAATGTGTTGTGACGACTCACTGCATCCTATACCAATAACCCATACATCCCATCATTCATAGAAATTGCTGTCAAAAATGATATCTATCTTTGCATCATTCTTGACAAGCTAATTGTTTGTTTTCAGTAAGTACTGCTCGATTTGTTTATAGCTTAAGAATATCTGCCGAAATACTTCATCCTTAAATGTTCTGGGCTTAAGTATCAGTTTCCCCTCAAGTGTTTGGCCATATCCTGTACAGACTCAGACAGCTTGAGTGACATTTTTCCTGTAAAAGCACAACTGAAATTTGTCCAATACCTAGCTGCACACAGGACAACTAGTGTGCAGTGACAAGCACTGTCCCTAGAGTTGTAAACCAAATACTCCTGACATTGCTTCATATTTTCACTCCAGCTATTTAAACAATAAAAAAGGGTCTGTTGCCATGGATATGAACTTTCTCACTATCTCCATTACCAGCTTGCTGGATATGGGCATCCTAAGACAATGTAGAAATTGCCTCATGTTTACTGACAGCCAATTAATTCTCAAACAGACTGATATGGTATGTGAGAGATGTAGTTACACAATGCCACTGGATGGAAAGCTCTCACATAAAAGTAATCCAAATGTCAGTAAGGTTGTCAGTACTACACATGCTGCATCCATCACACAATTCAAAGCAGACATATAGACCCACATATGCTGAGGCACTTAAATGTAAACCACAAAGACCTCTTAGACCAAGTATACATAACAAATACCTCCAGGAGCCCCAAATGCATTCTTTTAAAACAATACTCACATCAACACAAAGTCACATTTCATGGAGCCTCTACCTCTAATTCCATAAGGCAAGTCACCACACTATCCAACATTCTGGTCATTAGAGACTCCATTGTGAGACCCACTGATGTCCCTCTCACTAGACTGAGTAAGGAGAAAGTCATGGTCAGTTGCTTACCAGGGGCTAGGATCCACCACATTATGCATGCACTCAGATCATTGGACCACAAGTACCAGTATGACTCAGTCATAGACCATGTAGGAGTTAATGACCTGACACATACCTCTCTGGACTATATGAAGAGAGACATCATGGAGCTCTCGGAATATGTGTCTCAGGCTGGTATGAGCCTAGCATTGAGCAGCATTTTACTTTCTCCAAGGATGATGCCACAATATAAACAAATGATGATTTACTTTAATAATTGGCTGAGTTTCTAGTGTCATTCTAAAAGGGTGCAATATTTGTAATCTTGGAAGGAGATGGTCAACAGCCCATGCTGTGTTACCAGAGATGGTCTGCATCTCTCCCTTGTAGGCTTTTGAATATTAGCTAAAACATTGTCCTCCCCTATAGTGCCTATTTTAGGCAATGCCAAACTGAAAGTAATTCCAACATATCAAATCAAATCCAAGAAAATCTAAAGGTATTAGTACTCAGTGCTAGCTGTCTAAACTATAAACTCCCTAAAAGCTCTCTTCACCCTAGAAAATGCTAATGTCTGTGCGGTCACTGAGACATGGTTTAAAGCCATGGAGAGCATACCAACAGTGAATGGTTATAATGCCTTCCATACATTTAGACCAGCTACTTCACAGGCAGGGTCTAAAGGTGGAGGTGTCTTTATTTACATCAAAAATTAATATACCTCAAAGCTGGTCAGACAGGACAATGCACTTGAGCTGCTTCATATTCAAATCACCACTGGCAAAATCCAATATCACTTCCTTGCCAGCTATAGGTCCTCCTCTATGACCCAGGAAACCCATACCATGTATTTAAACTTATTAGAAATGCTAACCATCTGACCCAATACCATATTCATGGGCGAATTTTATTGCCCCACTATTAACTGGGAATCCTATACAACACCAAACATACAGGAAGAGATTCCTGGATTTTGTAAACACAAACTCCCTGAACCAGATAGTCAATACACAGACCACTGGTGCAGCCATACTGGATCTGGTCCTCACTAATATGAGACAGTGGTTCTCAGCCCCTACTATAATGTAAGGTCAGACCACATAATGGTCTCCTTTGAAGTAAAAATAAAACCTGGAACCCTGGCTAATCCTGGAATGGTCAGGAACTACTCTAAGGCTAACCTCCTGCTATTAAGTGATAACCTGGCAAAATTTCAAGCCCCCATAAACCTTGAGAGCACTGCTGCCTATGCAGAGCATTTCACAGAAACCCTATACAAGGGAAGTTTCTGTGAACAGTTCCAGATATTAGTCAGTTTTGTTCCAAAATCTTCAGGCATCTGCTAGAAAGCTGAAGATGAAGAGGAATTTCACCTTTCAACATGACAGTGACCTCAAGCATAGATCCAAATTAACAAAAGAATGGCTTCACCAGAAGAAAATTAAAGTTTTGGAATGGCCCAGCCAGAGCCCAGATCTAAATCCAATAGGAAATCTATGGGGTGACCTGAAGAAGGCTGTCCATAAGAGATGCCCTCACAATCTGACATATTTGGAGCACTTTTCCAAGGAAGAGTGGGCAAATATTGTCAAGTCAAGATGTGTCATGCTGATAGACTCCTAACCAAGAAGACTGAATGCTGTAATTAAATCAAAATGTGCTTCAGCAAAGTATTAGTTTTAGGGTGTGCGCAGTTATGCAACCAGCTTATTGTACATTTTTTTTTTTAATTTGTTTGTTTTTCAATTGAATTGTACAGGTTATAGGTCACACTAAAGGTGGTGTTCTGAAATTATTTATTGTGGTCTCTTTTTTTTTATATCACAAAAACCTGGCATTTTAACGGGTGTGTGTAAACTTTTTCTATCCACAGTATATACATGGATGTGAGTAAATTGCTTGACTAGACATTTTTCCAATGCATTATTCACCCAAACAAACTTACCTAGAAAAACAGTTGCTCAACAGTACACTATACTGAAAATATTTGCACAGAACATAATTTGCCTTAAAAAGTATTGACAACACAATAATGGAAAAGGAAAACTGCTGAATTTGTGAATGTGTAAAAAAGTTAACTTCATTTTTTTTTTTTTTGCAGGGGGAAGATCCGCTGCACCCTTCAATGTGTGGGGGGTAAGTCCTCTACATCCCCCCAGAATTATATATACCAACTCCATGGTCGCACCAATTCTAAAATGGGAGAAATCTCTTATAACTCATGATTCACTGTCTGTGCACAGTTAGACATTATCTAAACAGAGATTTAAATAAAAAAGAAAATCACTGATCTGTGCTATGTGCTGGACATACGTGTCTCTAAGTTGCACTAATTAAAGCATTCCTTTGATGTACACTATGATCCATACAGCATATTTCTCAATTGTATCTGTCATTACTTTTTATCTGTCGATTAAATGTGGTTAGATCTAATACTTTCCAAAAAATGTGATGGCTTCAATTTATGCAGAAAATATGTGCTGTACACTTGCCAAATAACTGAACTGCACGACTATGCAGAAATTATATAAAAACATTGATCAATGAGTAAAATAAAAGGCAAACTTTAAACATGTGTTGTGCATTTGAAATAGAACATCATGCAATCCTGACTGAATGTCATCACACTGATCACAGTGCTAACCAAAAGATGAAAAATGCAGAGATCACAACCTCATGCATTGCAATAGAACCTGCGTATGCACTTGACAGACATAGACAGACAGAAAAACATGTTCATCAGTGTTGCAACATACATCACCATTTCATTTATGTAGGTCAGTGAATGTTAAAATACAACTGAATATATTGTGCCATTAGGGATGTAAAACTAAGATATATATGCTTTTGTAATGACATACACATACAGCTACAGTGACAGAACTGAGATGTTTCCAGAATCTTTGCGGATAATGGAGATATTCATAGTCATCCAAGAAGTAAACACTATAGGCATTAATGAACCTCCTTCATATTTGAAGTTTAAAAAAGCTATACTGCATAGCTGAACAAGCAAGTATCTACCAAATCTGTTCTTGATTAGTCATTACTGAAATGTAAGAATAACATCAATGGCTTGAGCCCACAATTATTCTTGAGGCACTCCTATTGGATTATTGCTTATGGGTTAAGGCAGGTAACAGAAAAATCACCCCCAGCATTCAAGATTACTAAAGAATGTTTCCAGAGTGTACTGGATAAGACGAAATGCATAGTCATCCAACGCCCAAGCACTATAGGCATTAATGCAACATGCAGTTACTAGATAAGCAAAAAGGTATACTGCATATCTAAACAAGCAATCACCTCACATATCTACTGAAATATGCAATTATCAAAACAAAATACAAATACTTCATTCCAGGAATCAAAGACCAGAAGTATCCCCAAGACACAGAAAAAGAGGCAGGTGTGAGGGGTTCGCCTCTGTGGCTCTGCTCAACAGGGGCACAGGAAAATAATTTTATTGGGTGGCAAAAGCCAGGGTATCTTTTTGGCTAGGCTTGTATAGGCCCTAGTGTCAATAGCCTAGTACCTACCTATGAACCTTGTGAACTTATAAACACTCACATTGACCTAGAGCTCAACAGTTTGAGTTAACAGACAGCAAAAATCAGCTAAAGTCATAGCTTACCCCATATCCATCCTCATTAATAGAAGTATTTCTGAAAGATCCATCCCATCCATCTGGAAAGTCTCCCACATTATCCCCCTGCATAACGGTGGTACTTCCAAGGACTTTTCCAACTACAGACCCATAGCCATATTATCCCCTGTGGCAAAGGTAATGGAGAAATGCATTCACATGCAACTTTTAACCCACCTACTTGAAAAAAATCTACTAGCCAACTGTCAGCATGGCTTTAGACCATTTCATAGCACCACCTCTGCTTTCTTGTCCTTTTCTGACCACATTAATAGAAATTGAAATAATGACACTCTGTCCTCAGCTCTCTTTATTGATCTGTCTAAAGCCTTCAACATGGTCAACCATCACCTCCTCATAAACACACTTAAAAACTTGTCATTGGATGATCTTGCTAATCAGTGGTTCCAATCCTACTTAAATAATAGAAAACAGGCTGTACTGTGGGCAAACACCTTATCTTCCCACCTTCCAGTTACCCTAGGAGTCCCACAAGGATCCATATCGGGACCTTTACTCTTCTCCATCTTTACAAATGACCACCATTCTGTAATTCCACACGCCACCTGCATCCAATACGCAGATGACTCATAGGTTCATAGGTTCATAGGTTCATACTAGGCTATCTGCCCTAGGGCATTTATAAGCCTAGCCAGAGTGTGTGTGGCTTTCACCACCCCTTAGGATGAGAATACTATACCCATTAGTTTGCTGTGCCTCTGTCCAGCAGTGACACAGAGATGATTCCCTGGGTAAACCTATGATCTCCCATCCACTCGTCAAGATTTCTCTTGAACAGAGTCAGTGAGGGGCTTTGCCTCACATGGACTGGGATTCTGTTCCATAGTGTAGGGAGTCTCTGGGTGATGAATCTGTCCCTCCAGCACATCCTATTTATATCCGTGTTGAGGTTTAAGTCTCTTGCTCTTGTGGCTCTGGTGGATTTGGATTTTTTAAGGTGGAGCATGTCCATTAATTCCGGGTTGAACATGGCCTTGTATGTCAGGCACAGATCACCTCTGAGCAGACGGTATGCGACTGAATAGAGCTGGAGTTTCTTCAGTCGGGCAGCGTATGACATATGTTTGAGCCCCTTTATCCTTTTGGTGAGGAACTTTTGGGGTCTTTCCAACTGCTGCAGGTGTCGGGTAAGGTACATTCCGAATGGGGCGTTGTACTCAATCATTGGTCTGATAAGTGAAGAGTGGAGGGGTACAATGACCTCTCCTGATCTGGATGTGAATCCCTTCATGATCAGATGGGCAATGTAGAAGGTCTTCCTAACCACTTTGGCAATGTGAGTGTCAAAAGAGAGGTTACTGTCAACTTGGGTCCCCAGGTCCCTGATAACTTCTTCCGTGTTTAATGGATTACCACCTATGTGCTAATTAGGGGTTACCTTGTTTTTCCCAAAGGGTATGACTATACATTTTTTGGCATTTAGCTTAAGGCCATGGCTCTGGCACCAGTTATTCATTTATATGAGACTTCTCTGGAGGATGTCTGTGTCTGATGGAGTGTCAATTATGGTGCCCAGTTTGCAGTCATCTGCAAATTTTGTCAGCCACAATCCCCCTATGTTTGCCTGCACTTCAGAAAAATAAATGCCGAACAAGAGGGGGCCCAGGACTGAGCCTTGTGGGACACCGCTCGTGACCGGCTTAGAGTCTGACATGGCACCAGCAACTCTAACCCTGTGGGTTCTGTCCTTGAGCCAGTTTGCAACCCATCTTGTGACATATGGGTTTACATCTAAGCTGGTGAGCTTTTCTATGATGCCCGAGTGGGGTATTGTGTCAAACGCTTTTGCTAGGTCAAGGTAGGCTGTGTGAACTGCCTTACCCTCATCAATGGCCTTAGTGACTGTTTCGAAAAAGTCGACCAAGTTCAAGAGGCAGGATCTGCCCTTGACAAAGCCAAATTGGGTAGGATCCAGTGTCTGTAGGTCCCCAATGTCTTTATTTGTGAGTTCCATTATGATCCTCTCCATAGCCTTGCAGACAAGGCTCGTCAAGCTTATGGGGCGTTAATTTCCAGGGTCCGTAGAAGCACCGCCTTTGTGGAGTGGGACCACAGTTGCCGTACGCCATTCTTTGGGTACGTATCCTGTAGTAAGGCTAAGATTAAACAGCAGCCTTATGTGTGGGTTTAGTTCCTCATTGAGTTCGTGTAGCACACAGCCGGGGACACCGTCCGGTCCCATTGATGCTGTGTTTTTTGCTTTAGAGAGAGCAGCTCTCACCTGGGCATCTGGGATGTTTGGGAGGCTAGACTCTGGTGGGATAGATATTTCTCCTTTTGGGAGAAATTTGCACTGAACCTGTCTGCCAGTATGTTGGCAATGTCTGTGGGTTCAGTGATTTTTGTATCATTTTGGACTAATTCTGAGCATATCTGGGAGTTTCCACCCAGGTTTCTAACATAGCTAAAGAAGGCCTTATGCTTGTCTTTTGTGTCTTTAGCGATTTTTCTCTCAAAGTTGGCCTTGGATGATTTTATGAGTGATCGTAGTTTTTTGCTAGTATTGATCAGAGATGCCTTCCCTTTTAGGGATTTTGCTCTGTCATGTAGTAGCTTTCTCCTCTTGTTGTAGAGTTTGTTTATGGCTGGGGTCCACCAGACCGGGCGCCTGTCTTTGGTGGAAAGGGTCTTGATTTTATTAGGGATTGCTTGATCCATACATTCCTGGAGGTGCTCGTAGAAGGCATTTGTAAGGGTTTCAGCAGCGTGGGTTGTGGTTTCCACTGGCTCGGGGGCCTTTAAGGATACCACTCCAGTCTTAAGAAGTGTGAAGTTTGCTTTTGAGAAGTTCTTCACTGTGGTCTTTTTTGCTGGGGTTGGGGGCGGGATGTGGATCTCCAGTGAGATTGATTTATGGTCTGATCTCACCAATGAGGGATATACTTCCAGTGTGGAGCATTTTGTCCCCATGTTTGTGATGATCAGGTCTAGTATATTTTCTCCTCTTGTGGGAATGGTGACTAGTTGTTCCATAGCATTTGAGTTTATGAACTCCAGGAACCTTTGGGCTAGGGTGTTGGGGCTTGAGTAATGTTCCCAGTCTATGTTTGGGTAGTTGAAGTCACCCAATATGATGGTGTTTGGAGAGACATTCATACACTCCAGTGTCTTCAGGAAGGCTGTGTGGGTTTCCTGAGTTTGAGAGGGTGGTCTGTAGCATGCTACAAACTGTAGGGCAGTTTTACCTATGGTTAATTGCACCTGGATGGTCTCTGATGCTTCGTGCGTTGCCACTAACCTGGAGGTGTGGGTATCCTTTATGAATATGGATACTCCCCCTCCTTTTGTGGTTTGGTCCGGATTTTGGGGCCAGAATGCGTGATATGAGGTATAACCTGATAGTGCTGGGGTGCTCTCAGGAGCCTTGAACCAGGTTTCAGTCACAGCACAGACATCAATGTTCTCCATACTGAGGAGGGCTTCGAGGGCGTGCATCTTGAGGTTTAGACTTCTGGCATTGAGCAGTATTACCCTTAGTTTTTTTCCATTTTTGTTTTCTAGGGTGGTAGGTTTATCATTTGAGCCTTGCCTAAAAAAGGCACTATGGGGGTGGCAAGAGCCTTTGCCAATATCCAGAAGCCCAGGGATGACAGGTGCAAGCCGTCCCTTGTGAAGCAGTGTGGCTTGTCAAGCATGTCATCCCAGGCAGACAGACATTGGATCCCCTTAGAATGACACCAGTAATTAAGCCAATTATTAAAGCTGATCATTTTGTCTCTGTATTGTGGCATCATTCTTGGTGAGGGTAGGATACTGCTCAGGGTCAGGGTCATACCGGCCTGGGCTACATAATCTGAGAGCTCCTCTATGTCTCTTTTCATGTAGTCCAGGGAGGTACGTCTCAGGTTGTTCACACCGGCATGGACAATGACTGAGTCATACTTGTACTTGCTGTGGAGTGACCTGAGTGCTTGTGTTATGTGGCGGATTCTAGCGCCCGACAGGCAGCTTACTGTGATCTTTTCCTTGTTCAGTCTGGTGAGTGGGATGTCAGTGTGTCTGACTATGGAGTTACCTATAACAAGTGTGTCTGTTATTGTGTTTGGCCTTAAGGGCTGTGACTGTTTAGCACACTGACTTTGAGAACTATGTGTTGCATGTCTTATGTCTTGAGGTGGCAGTTGCTTGGGTGTCTGCTTTGGAGGCCCCTGTAGTTTTGGTAGATTTTTGATCAGTGCCTCCGAGTATGTCTTTGTGTGTTTATGTGTTTGTTTTGCAGTTGTGATAGTTCTATGTGAAACTGGGTTTGTAGTGTGCGTGGTTTCCTTCTCCTCCTGCCTGGTCTTGCCAGTCCTGAGTTGAGAGAGCTCAGCCTCCAGTTTGGCTATATAGTTGCATCTCTCACATGTATTTGTGTTTTGTGGGAGAAGGAGTGGGTTGTCTGTGTACATGAGGCAATTGTAACATTGACTCAAGATGCCCAGATTCACCAGCTGAACAGGAGAGGACGCTAGCAACTGACCCTTCGACATGCTAGAAAAAGTAAAAAAGTTTGCTGTGTAACTGAGTCAGAAGGGACCTATAGGGAAATGGGTACTCAAAGGGATTCTAGGCTAATGTAGTACTTTGTTTAGTATATAAGTACTTTACCTATATAAAAATGCTTTAGGAGCAAGTGCTGTGCTTTTGAGATAGAGAATAGACTGCTTAGATTGCAAGTAGAGAAGTTCTAAGGGAAAAATTGAAGAGCAGACTTTATGGAGCCAGAAATAGTTTAACCTTGTTTAACCGGCGCTGCCCGATGGTGCTCTATGGGCAACTCCGCACTAAATCACGCAAAAGCACGCTAAAGCGGGCTTTATAGCAGGGAGTTGAAAAGAGCTAAGAATTGACCCAAAATGGCCAATAGACTACAAGTTTCTGGCTGGAACCACTGCTCTAGGGACAAATAGGCAGCTCAGTGCTCCCCACTCC
This sequence comes from Protopterus annectens, assembly GCF_019279795.1. Lineage (NCBI taxonomy): Eukaryota > Metazoa > Chordata > Ceratodontiformes > Protopteridae > Protopterus > Protopterus annectens. The sequence continues at coordinate 457,076,669 of NC_056732.1, read as the reverse complement.
CACTGGTGAACAAAGAAGCTTCCCTTTATCCAAATAAGGATACGGAATAGCACAGGAACCAAGCCAAAGCCCAGAGATCAGCAAACTCTGAAGACTGGACTATTCTAGTTCAGTAAGGCGGGAAAACAAGATATTTTTTTGCAGAAAACAGAGGAAAAACAGGCAGTAAATGCTATAAATGCTTTTAAATGGCTAGCGCACTTGAGTGTGTTAGCCTACAGGTAAAATTAAGCAACAAATAACTTTTTTAAAGGTGCAAAACAGTTAATCAACACAAAAACAGTTTAAATAGAATGCAGAGCTGTATAAACAGGCAAAAATGCAGTCGCTAAGCAGTAAATAATCAAAAAGCCAGAAAAAATACTTAAATCAGGAAAAAGTCACTCTTTTGCTCTCTGCTGCTTGTAGAACTCTGCAGGACACCACAAGGAGCGGTGCTGAGTTGAATACAAGTGAAAAGGCGTGCTAATGCGGGCTTTATTACAGGGGGCTGAAAAGAGCTAGGAATTGACCCAAAATGGCCAATAGACTACAAGTTTCTGGCTGGAACCACTCCTCTAGGGACAAATAGGCTGCTCAGTGCTCCCCACTCCCACTGGTGAACAAAGACACTTCCTTTTATCCAAATAAGGATATGGAATAGCACAGGAACCAAGACAAAGCCCAGAGCAGCAAACTCTGAAGACTGGACTATTCTAGTTCAGTAAGGCGGGAAAACAAGATTTTTTTTTTTTTTTTTGCAGAAAACAGAGGAAAAACAGACAGTAAATGCTATAAATGCTTTTAAATGGCTAGCACACTTGAGTGTGTTAGCCTTCAGGTAAAATTAAGCAACAAATAACTTTTTAAAAGTGCAAAACAGTTAATCAACACAAAAACAGTTTAAATAGAATGCAGAGCTGTATAAACAGGCGAAAATGCAGTCGCTAAGCAGTAAATAATCAAAAAGCCAGAAAAAAATACTTAAATCAGGAAAAAGTCACTCTTTTGCTCTCTGCTGCTTGTAGAACTCTGCAGAACACCACGAGGAGCTGTGCTGAGTTGAATACAAGCGAAAAAGCGCGCTAAAGTGGGCTTTATAGCAGGGGGTTGAAAAGAGCTAGGAATTGACCCAAAATGGCCAATAGACTACAAGTTTCTGGCTGGTACCACTCCTCTAGGGACAAATAGGCTGCTCAGTGCTCCCCACTCCCACTGGTGAACAAAGAAGCTTCTTTTTATCCAAATAAGGATATGGAATAGCACAGGAACCAAGACAAAGCCCAGAGATCAGCAAACTCTGAAGACTGGACTATTCTAGTTCAGTAAGGCAGGAAAACAAGATTTTTTTGTTTTTTTGTTTTTGTCTTTTTTGCAGAAAACAGAGGAAAAACAGACAGTAAATGCTATAAATGCTTTTAAACGGCTAGCGCACTTGAGTTTGTTAGCCTACAGGTAAAATGAAGCAACAAATAACTTTTTAAAAGTGCAAAACAGTTAATCAACACAAAAACAGTTTAAATAGAATGCAGAGCTGTATAAACAGGTGAAAATGCAGTCGCTAAGCAGTAAATAATCAAAAAGCCAGAAAAAAATACTTAAATCAGTTATAGCAAATACAGTTATAAGAAATGCTCTGAAATATACTGTATATTTCCAAAATGTTTGAGAAGGACAGTCAGAACACAAGAAGGTTCAGGCGAAAGAGAAAAAAAAAAAAAAGTTTTGTTTTACTTTTTGTAAGGTTAAAAGGAGGAACAGAAGGCCTTATCAAATGTTCTCTCTGTATTAGGCAGAATGAGCTAATGACACTAGACTGGGAGGTGTGTCACAGTAGGGGCGGGCAACTGCAAAGCCGCAGCAAGCACTAGAGAGACAAATGAAAGTTTTTAAACAGATAAGGATTTGTGAAGATACTGAATAGACAAAGTGCTTTATATATATTAAATTGTAAAAACAGTAATCTGTAAAAATAATCAAAAAAAAAATCAAGATACTTATATTTTGAGTTCAGTTGCGGTCAACAACTTCTCCAGTCTGCACTGTGTGTAAAGACAGAAACCCTATCCACACTTATATGCTCTGCCACTTCCCCATCAGAACTTCAGTCTCTAACCCAAAAGACCTTTAACACAGTTGAAAATTGGCTCCTGCATAGATGTCTTATCTTAAACCCAAAGAAAACAAAAATGCTACTATTCACACCCACCCGTAGAAACTCCCCACTTAACTTTACCGTAACCTCTAGTAATGGAACTATTATATCTCCTGATCCTACCACTAAACTACTCTGGGTTCTAATTGATAATAACCTCTCTTATGAGCCTCACATCAATAATACTATAAAAACAGTTAATAAGAAATTAGGTTCCCTCTACAGGATCAAAACCTTTCTAACTCCACTAGCCAGAATCACCATTGCCCGCACCCACCTTATCTCTGCTCTGCTTTATGCCTCTCCTATCTATACCAAATTATATAAAAGTCTCTGAACAAACTGTCTACCTCTTATAACAATATTGCCAGATTTGCTGCAGGGTCCTTCTATAGAACCCATCATTGTATCAATCTGAGTCAACTAGGCTGGCTAGAATTGCCAAATCTAATACTATTCAATCAAGTTATAGTAGCCCACAAGATCCTGTATCAACCAGAAAATACACCTATACTCACTTCCCTAGTCACCCCCTATAATAATCTCAAAACCCTGCACTCATTTAAAAAACTACTAGTACAAATATCTAAATCTAATAACTCAGCAGGGAACACTCTGTTCTCTAATACAGTGGGTAAAACCTGGAACAGTCTCCCCAATCACCTAACTTCGCTATCCTCAGCTAACCTACTTAAAAGTAAACTTAAACCCTACCTTAAATCACACTGGCTATGCCCCTGTGCTAACCCAGATTAAACAATTAACCTTTCCCATATTACTGTGCTTCTTATCACGTTATCTTATTTAGGGCATGTGCCTATGTATATATTGTTTGTCTTTATCAACTATAACCAGTCTACTCTTTAGACCTCATGTGTAATTTTACAGTATGAATGTGTTTACATACTGCTTCTAATGAATATTCACTATATTTTCATTTTTTGACATTTTTGTGTGACTTTCTAATTAATAGTTCCAATGTCTTTGTAAATATCATTGTCTTCATGTATTTTTTTGTGAAACTTGTGGAGTTTTTCTCCCCGGGTCTCTACTGAAAATGGACATACATCCAGCTGGACTAGCCCAGTCAACAAATGTAAAATAAAATAAATAAAAATAAAAAATACCTTTCAGCATACAGGATTATTTCTATTCCATAACAACATATTCCATCACATATTAGTAGTATGTCTCAGTGTTTACCTGTTTTGTAATGTACAGAATAATACTATATGACTGTATTATTCAGCATTTACACATGCAGAATTATACTGTGCTATTCTTGTCGAGCCATTATGGATAATGGGGAAATGCATAGTCATCCAAAACCTAAGAGCTACAGCTATCAGTGAAACACGTCCATTTTACATATGCAGAAAAGAGGTACTGTACATTTGCGAAGAGAATACATGCCTTAAATTGCTAATGTTCAATATCAACTACATAAACAGCAATATTTACAAAAGTACCTGCGCTGGGGTTTTACCCCAAACATAGGAGATCATCAATCACTGTGATTCATTGCTTAACCAGTTGAGGTAATTGACATAACTGTTTGCTCTTGTTTGTAATAAGAATATTTATGGCATATAATTCACAGTTCTATGTGTTTTATGTCAAGTACATTAACATTACTCTTATCAGTGCAGATACCCATGAAATAAAATTTAAGCAGTCCCATAAGCACATACAGCTAGGAAATGCTTTTGTTATGTAGGTGTTAAGGTGTGGATTCTAAAACTTACTACAGGCATCCATAGGCTGGCATCACACCTTTGCAATCCTTCATTAAAGATCCTCAGCCATTGTATCAGTGATGGACTTGCACAGCAGTCTGAGAAATTCTAGGTTGTCAGCAGGGCTGCCTCACAATCTAGTCCCAGATCTCTGTTACTGCAAGGTTCCTCCGGCATGCTTTACTGTATCAGGTATGCTCAAGGAGAAAGATGAATTCTTAGGGTTTACATAAATTGTATGTTAATAGTTTATGATACTCTCTGATGCTTACTAATGCATGTACTATAGATACACCTGGAATGAAAAAGCATCTGTAGTTCATTGTGATTAACTTGCACTGTCTGTGTTATGCTTATGGAGAGCAATGAATTCCAAGGGGTTCTGTAAGATGTATGTTTAGTGAATAGTTTGTGGATACACTCTGATGCTTAGTAATATAGTAATAGTTGTTAATACATTTATTCTGATGTAGACAATGTAAGGATGGCTTTGACTCAAAGCTGGATCCAGCACTAGGCAACCTATGCAGTTTCCTAAAACCCTATGGCCTGGCGGGCCCCACTGGCAGGGGGGCTGCCACAACGTTTAGTTTAAACAAATAAGCCATTCCTTTGCTGGACAAAAGAGAGGCTCATAAACATGGAGAAGTGTGTGTGTGTGTGTGTGTGTGTGTGTGTGTGTGTGTGTGTGTGTGTGTGTGTGTGTGTGTGTGTGTATGTGTGTGTGTTTAAAATGCCCCAGCTGGGGATGGTTAGTTAACTTCTTCAGCCTCAAACCTGGTACTTTGATTACAGGAGATAAGAGCCTAAATCCTCTACACCAATTACCAAGCTGTCATCAGGGGTGAATTTTCAAGGAATGTTCAGTTTCAATGCACTTTCAATGAAAGTTGCATTTCAGTGCATTTTTAAGGAATGTCACATTTCAATGCATTTTCAAGGGATGTTGAGTTTCAAGGGATGAGAAGTTTACTGTTGCCCATGCAAACTCTGTTTTCAATGTGTAACTATTGTTTTGTTTAATAAATGACCATCATCAGTGTTTGTGCTATAAAATTTGAAAGCAGCGTTAGTATCACATCAGATGCAGGAGGCTTGTAGATGGAGTGCTGATGTTCTTGTGCCCTTTAAAGGTGGATGGGGGTGCTGCACTCTTGAGTGTGTTCATTGAATGAGATACCTAGTAACTCTGAACATGTTGTCAGTTGGCCAGCCATTCCTTTCTGTAATATTACCAGCTTACCATTGTTTAATATAACATGTGCAATGTATTCTTCAAAGGCAGCAGGCACTGAATATGTAGATGAAGCACTGAAATGTAAAGTTGTTTGCCAGCAGTAGCCTCTTCATTAGTTATAGATCTCTTTTAATGCAGAATTATTCAGATGACTTTTACTTTTGCAGAAATTGTATATATTGACTGATATTGGTGGATTTCAATGACAGACGTCTGAGTGGTCTTTTGTGGCTGAAATGTTCTGAATTGGGCAGTTTTGTCATTATTGGTTCATACATTTTGTGTCATTGCTTACTAGAAAAATGTTCAAAACTACAAATTTAAAACACACTTTAACAGCAAATGCTGCATTATACAAGGAAAAGAATTTAATACAATCAAGGTGGTGCAGCGGTAGCGTTGTCGCCTCACAGCAAGAGGTTCTCCCATTTGATTCTCGGCTGGAACTCCTTCTGTGTGGAGTCTGCATGTTCTCCCCATGGTCGAGTGGTGATTGAAAGACATGTGTAAATGGGTGTGCCTTCATTGAAGGTTGGGCATTGAGCTGGCAACTTGGCACCGTAAAAATTTACTGCCAATCATTAGCAGACCGGTGCTGTGGCGACCCCTAACTGGGAAAATGCGAAAGAAGAAGAACAACAAGAAGATGCATCAAAGAACACATGTATGTATGCATGGTCCTAAAAATGTGTGCAAGGGGCCTATGGTTTGGAAACAGCCTAAAGGTAAACTTAATCTGCCACTGACCAGACACATTTTCTTTGAATGTAGGTTTCAATGTCATTTCGACGAATGTGAGTTTCAAGGGCAGAGAAGCTTACTGTTCATACCAAGTCTGTTTTCATTGTGAAACTGTACTGTTTTGTTTATCAAATGGCTATCAGAGTTTGTGCTATAAAATTTGAAATAAAAATATCTGTAATCATTGTAGATGTAAATAAAATAGTATGGACAGTGACAGGTTTTAACAGTGTTTGTGGTAGAAGGGGAGACATAGCCAAGTCACGGCATACTGGAATGGCTGGGGTGGAGCTACTGTAGGGGGCCCTGATCCATCACCCTGTCTAGGGCTTCATTTGACCATGATCTGACTCTTGTTTGACTGTTCACTGTTCACTGTGGTGGTATGTAAAGTAATGAGTATGTGGAACAAGGGTTGCGTGGTTGTCCATTAGTTGTTGTAATATTCTCTGCAATGGGTTCAAATCCCCCATATAACCTATACAGATAATGCAATGACTTGTTACATGTGATGGTTTTGTGACATGTCATATATATTTTGGCATTGTTTTCATATCCATTATGTTCTTTAATACATTACACTAATATACATGCTAAAAGCTTGTTTTACATAACTTGCATTGGCAAGAGGAGCAGAGCAAGTAACTTGGCAAATGCATATAACTTCATCATGTTAACTGCTAGCTTCCATAAAATGTATAACGTATGGATATAACAATATCTTCAAGATATCAAAGTGAACTAGGGTGACAATGTTACGCAACGTGAGAATGAGATTGTAATCAAGGCTTTGCACCAGCATGACTCAAGCCTCCAATACTGTGTGCAGGAATGAAGTTTGGACTGAACTAATGAATATGATCAATGCTGTTTGTGGTCACAATCAATCCTGTGAGGCCTGTCATCGACACTGCTCAGACATGATCTGCCATGTAGCTAACTGAATACACCAATATGAGAGGTCGAGGAATATGCCAATATGAAAGGTTGAGGAATGCCACCTATGGTACGCCACAGTTAACTCCCATAGAAGAAATCCTGGTTTCACATACCATCAGCTGTGATCATTGTACAACCAGTGGAGGTATGAAGCTGGTGTCTCAGGTCATATCTTGAAAATCATTGCATCATATACACTACCTCAGTCTTTAACAGAATGTGCAAGTTATTAATGTATTGCCGTATTATTTTGTTCAGATCTATATTATAGTTTCGAAGTTTTTAAACTTTGAATGCTATAATATCTACCCGTTTTTGTTGAAAACTCAAAATAGTGAAGCCACGGAACTTCAAAATCTTACCTAGGGTAAGATTTTGGTTGTCCGTTCCATGGCTTCACTATTTACTATACTGTGGTGGGAAGGTTACGGACTGGGGTAAGGTAAGTATGCGAATGGAGGTTACAGACCGGGTTAAGATAAGTGTGGGAATGGATCGGGGTAAGGTGAGTGTCCGATAGTTAGGGACTTTAGGGTTAGGGACCGGGTAATGTGAGTGTGTGGTAGTTAGGGAATTTAGGGTTAGGGTTGGGTTAAGGTGAGTGGATAAGTAGTAGTGTAGGGTTAGAATTATAGTTTTGTTAGTTGTATGTGTGTGGTTTATTTTATTTTGGTGTGCTTGTGTTGTGTGTTTGTGTTTCGGAACAGCAAATTTTTTCCCCGGGGAAAAATTTGCTGTTTTGTATGTTCAATATTTTGTGGTTTAGATATTTTAGGTACGATGAAATAGCGTTTGCTATTTAGATCATATGATAGGGTAATATAAACACTTTTGTTCAGCAACACACTTGCATAGGGAATGTGGTCACACACAGGACATGGATTCCCGGCATAAATGTTATTGCATATTGTGTTAACAACGCATTATATACCTAAGACTTTAAGAACATGTGCAATGTTTATCACAAAGGGAGAGCAACCATGGACCCCAGGAACTACCACCCCATTAGCCTAATGAGCCTGGTCTGCAAGGCCATGGAACATATCATCATGGAACATATAAACAAAGACATTGCTAATCTCCAGACTCTGGAACCCACCCAGTTCGGGTTTGTAAAAGGCAGATCATGCCTCCTAAACCTGATAGACTTCTCTGAAGCAGTTACCAAAGCCGTAGACAAGGGTAGGTGGTTAACACAGCCTATCCAGATCTTGCTAAGGCTTTTGACACCATCCCCCACTCTGGAATTATAGATGACCTCACTAAACTAGGTATAAATCCCTATGTCACAAGATGGATTGCCAACTGGTTCCCTGACAGAACCCACACTGTGAAAGTAGCAGACTCCAAATCTGTCTTCAGACCAGTGACAAGTGGCATACCACAGGGTTCAGTCTTGGGTCTTCTCCTGTTTGGTATCTAAATTTCTGAAGTACAGGCTAACACAGAAGGTCTTTGGCTAATGTAGTTCACAGATGACTGCAAACTAGGAGCCATAATCGAAACTCCTAATGATGTGGACATCCTACAAAAAGGCCTCACTGAGACAGATGCCTGGTGTCAAAGCCATGGCCTCAAGCTCAATGCCAAAACATGCATTGTCATCCCCTTTGATAAAAAATTCTTTACCCATGAGCTACCATGTAGGTGGTAGTCTACTTAACAGCAAATGTTTGATGAGACCTTGGGACGCAGGTGGACAGTAGTCTCTCCTTTGATAATCACATTGCCACAGTAATCAGGAAATCCATCTACATGGCACACCTCATCACAAAAGTTTTCTCATCCAGGAAAAAAGAGGTCATTGTTCCCCTCTACTCATCACTCATTAGACCCATTATAGAGTACAATGGCCCTTTTGGAATGTACTTGACAAGACATCCAAAACAACTGGAAAAGCCGCAGAAATATCTCACAAAGAGGATTACCAGCCTCAAACAGATGTGCTACACAGATGCCCTACTCAGAGGCGATCTCTGCCTAACACACAAAGCTATGTCAAACCCAGAGCTGTTGGACATCCTCCACTTAAAGAAATCTCAATCCCTTCGAGCCACATGATCTAGGGACCTAAACCTTGTCACCACAATAAACAGAAAATGCTGGAGTGATAGATTCCTGTCCCAGAGACTTCCCATACTCTGGAACAAACTACCTATCTATATCAAACAAAGCTCCTCATTAGCACTCTTCAAGAAAAATCTTGATGATTGGATGGGAAATAGGAAATTCACCCCAGGGATCACCTCTGTGGCTCTGCTGACAGGGTCCAGGAAAATCATTTCCTTGGGTGGCAAAAGCCAGTGTACTTTTTGCCTAGGATTATATAGGCCCTACGGGCTAAGGCCAATAGCCTAGTATCTACCTATGAACCTATGAACCTATGAATCCAAAACCTTGAGTCTAACATGTAGCCTCTGAGTATGGGATTTGACATATCTGTACAATGGGACATCAGTGTTCAAACTCTTAGACTTTTGAGTATGGTAGGATGAAAACTAAGAACAGTGGGGCTCTATCAATCAGACCTGTAGCATTTGCCTGTAAGAAGACCAACATGCTGACAAACTGGGGCAGCAGATTTCAAATCTGCAGCTTTTGAGTGCAATAGAATTAGAACCCCCATCCATTGAGCTCCTGGATTCAAACCAACAGTCTCTGGGTACAATTGGCTTACTGGACTGGTACTGTGTATAGGGAGCACAGCACACTGAACTCATACACTCTGAGTACAGCATAAGGATAAGCAGTAGCACTAGTACTACACTGCACTGATGGTAAAGCTCATGTTTCCAAACACACTGGTTTCAGGACACCATCCCAATGGGCCACTAGGAGTCAAACCCACAGCCTTAGCATGCAGACAAAAAATTAGACTGAAGTACTTTGAGGCATTGACATTCAAGTTTTAAATTTCAGAGGGCAGTAAGATCACCAGAGATTCAGCATTTCATATCTTGACATGGGAGTGCATTAATGTCCATGCACCAGGGCATTGGATAACTAAGGTTGGTCCTGCTCTCTAGTCTGTTTTGTGGGGACAAACTAGTAGCTTCAGAATCCTCATCAGTTATAGACTAAAAATCCCTAAGCCTAATACACCCTTTTTAGCAGGAAAACAAAAGATATAATTTCTAGTTGCTAGAAGACTCCGTACCTTTCCTGATTATAGCAGTAACCAGGTTTATAGAGGTATCATGCTGAACAGTTAGTAAGCGTATATGCATCATACAAATCTGTGTCCATTTCATTTTTGAATCAGGAATAATGTTCTCTTTGTGTCCCTTGACTGATACTTAGAATTCAGAATGACAGGCATACTTGTCAACTGTCCAGATTTTCACAGTATGTCGAGATTTTTGCTTCATATTTTTCACCTGTTCCTCACAAAATTTGTGGTTTTCCGGTAAATCATTAGGGATTGGCATTACTAAATAATGACAGAGATTTGAGTTTCAGACTTCATATCTGTCAGAAGTTTTATGCTAATGCAAATCCTCTTAGTCTATCAACTTTCTAAGTTAATAACAGTAATATTTTGAAATTGTCCCTATTCTTGGACTTTTTGTTCCCCATTATTTTTGGCTTTGTCCAGATGTCTTGTGCTAAGAGGTTGAGAGGTATGATGACAGGCAGGATAAGTGTTTCACATCATACAAAGACATACATGTATGAGATATAATTTAGGCAAAAGAGCTACAAATAAGTATAAAAGGAAATCATAGATAGCAGATGTTTAAAAACAGAATTACCATTGCATGGCTTGCCTTTATGAATACTTATTTATATAGGAATATCTTAAACAGATGCCAGTCCGCATATTTACTTCTATTTCTGGGACTGCAGAAACCTCCTTTGGTATCCTCACCTCACTTAGTGCCTGTACTGCTGACATACCAGTTCACAGTTAATACTACATGATTGTGTCAACAATGTAGTCTGATTCAGTGTTGCAGTTTCCAGGATCTTGCTCCAGTATAGTAGGTAATATATACTAGTCTTACTGATATAAGTCAGTAATATATACTAGTCTCACTGATATGTCAGTAATATATACTTGTATCACTGATATAAATAGCCCATAAGCTTTTCTAATTAAAAAAGATAAATAGTTGTTTTCCCTAAAATACTGATAATTGTACTTGTCTCCATGCATCCAACTTTTCAGTCAGTTTGATCATCATGGATTTGTGGCATTTGTTTTACTTGTCATTCTTGTCACCTGCCTTTCAATCAACACAATCACACTTTGAATGATGTAAGCAGGTCTTGTTTGTGTAGATAGTGCTGGGCACAATTGGTGACCCAAGACTGGTGAGGAGAAGTCACTGTAAAACTGTGATTTAAAAGAGCAGCTTGGAATCTCATGCCACCCTGTTATCTTAAGATACAAGTTTTGATTTTCCAACAAATACAGGACATCTGAGAGGTATACAGAGAGATAGGTAGGTACTAGGCTATCGTCCCTGGGGCCTATACAAGCCCAGCCAAAAAGGTACCCTGGCTTTTGCCACCCAAAAAAATTATTTTCCTGTGCCACTGTCGAGCAGAACCACAGAGGTGATCCCCGGGGTGAATTTCCTATTTCCCATCCAATCAAGTTTTTCTTGAAGAGTGCTAATGAGGATGTGCTAATGAAGATGTGCATTACACTCTGTTACAAAATATATATTTTCTTTTTCCCCTGTGTGGCTGAGTGTTTTTATCTTTCCATGTACAAATAATCAGATTATAACTGTTCTCTTTCTGGCTTGCTAGAGCTATAAGAAGCTATCTTTGCATCATTGTATTTTTAACCTCATTATGAAATCATTTTCATAAAAACTTTTTAACTTCCATTTACTACATAATCTTAAGAAAAAACCACGGAAACGTATACAAAATAAAAAACAGCAAAACCAGAAGCAGAACAGAGTTGGTTCTGTGTCCTGCTTCTGGTTTCGCTGTTTTTTATTTTGTACTACATAATCTTATGGTACACATCAATTCATCATATGACATTGAGGTAATTTAATGTTGTAAATGGTAACACTTACCTCAAATAAAATTTAGTGGGGCAGAAGTCTAGTTGGCTCAACCAGTGCTTTGTGTTGGTCTCATAAACTAGCACCCCATCCCTTCACTTTAGCTCAGTGAAGAGCAAAAAAAAAAAAAAAAACAAAGAAAGAAAAAAAAGAAATTAGCAAACCAACAAGGGCGAACATAAAAGGGCTCCAGTTCTCCTATTGGCACATAAATCAGGTGGCCAAATGCACACCCACTCCATGCTACCTCAGCTCTTCAGTGGAAGAGCAAAAAAAAAAGTATGCTATCAGGTACATGGGACCTTGAAATGCAGGAGCCAATCAGTCTCTATTTCTGTCCCTGTCCTCTGACCCTTCATCCTCACATTTTAGTAATAAATTTTTTTCTTTTAAACTATAGCAAACTGTGATTGCTACAGTTTATACTCACATGGAGTGCTATAGCACTCAGGTTTTAGTTTAAAAACAATATTTTTTTCTACTTTTAAACAGAAGCAAACCACATGTTACAATGTAGCAAACAGTTTAGATGACATTTAGAATGTTACAACTCTTTGGTTTTACTAGAAAAAATATTTTTTCATTTTTAAACTGTAGCAAACTACAGTAGCTAAAATTTAGACCGCATACAGGGCAGTACAGTGCTAATATATGAACACAAATGCAATACCAGCTTTTAAAAGCTGGTATGCACTAAAGAGTGATCGATAATCGGGATGATGGATCAGATGACTGATAGCACCCTCTAACTGCTTGTGCCTGGGGCAGTTGCCCCATTCACCCCTTCCTAGCTCCACTATTGAATATAATTATGTGTTTAGTCATTTTTCCTTTTACTTCTGCATCTAGATAATTAGCTTTTGCTTCAGTCCAATAATGACAGATTTAAAGGTGAACCCGATACTGATAACATCTGATACAAATTATGTCTGTAAGTAAACAACTGCTTATTAAAGGAGAAATGAACTAATTGTTTTGTTTATTTTCTAAAATAATTGTTTTCCTTCACCTCCATGAAAATAAAAGATTTATTATATGCTTTCCTTTGTAAGTAAACCTGAGGTATAAAAGGTGATAGACCAGGCTTTATAAATAATTTATAATATACTCTGATCAATCTTGCTACAATATTTTATTTGATTTTATTTATTTATTATGTGTTGACCAGGAAAGTCTGACTAGGACAGAGCCTATTTTCAGCAGATACCAGGGAAGAAATGCTCCAGACAGTTGTCTTTGGAATGCGGGAGGAAACTGGAGCACCCAAAGGAAACCTAATCAAATGCAGGGAGGACATGTAGACTCCACACAGAAGGCACCTCATCTGAGAATCAAACTGGATAACCTCTTGCTGTGAGATGATATTAACTGCTGCACCACTGTGCCACCCACTATATATATTGTTATATAGTGCCATATTCCAAAAGAAAGTTGTGGACAGCATAGTGCGGCAAAGGAAGACATCAGCAGCAGCAGATGCAATTCCATAACAAAAGGTCAAACAAGAGCAACTAATAATTTATTCAGTGTAGGATAACTGCAGACTCCATCCACATCCACTGGATTCCAAAACGTATGCACCAAATGACAATAAAATGCAACAGACTACTGCGCCAACAATTTTATCAAAGCACTCAGTGGAGGCCCTTTGTGCTTACTCTTTATGTTAAGATTTTCTATCCAAGAAAATGCAAGCTGCATTTAATGCATTAAAGCAGTCTGGGGTACTACAAGCAATAATAGAAGACAATTGGAAAATGTGTCCCAGAAGACAGTCAGCAAAGCACCAAGCCAGGCTACATTTCAGCCAGGTCTCTGATCAGGAAATCATTGATATATAACAGGTTAGATGGGGAGCTGATGTAGGCTGTGTGCAAGATGTGTGCACCCCACATGACTATACATAGTCTGTGGGGAAACCCAGTTCTGGTAGAAACAAAGTGTGCCTGAGTCTGGGTATGCTGATCTCTTGTACATTTCAGTGGCTTGTGAGCAGGAGTGTCTCAGACACCCACCAGCTGCATTATAGGACAGTTCCTGGCAATGAGGTGCATGACAGTAGATAAATGCATCCACTTTCTACCAACAGCCATGCAGCAGTTCTGTGTTATTGCCAATGTTCCCTGTGTCCATGATGTAAATGACTACACCCATGTCTCAATCACTCCGGCTGTACCTGATGCTGAATGGTACATCAATAGAAAAGAGTAGCCATCACTCGGTTGTCAGGGTGTGTGCTCTGTAGATGGCTTCATTGCCAGTGTCATCGCAACACACCATGGTAGTTTCCATGAAGCAGCAGTTTTGAGGGAAACTGGTCTGAGCACCATTTTCCAACATGGTGAAATACCAGACATGCTCCTACTAGGAAAGTGCAGGACCACTGCTATAATGTAAACATTTTCCAGACATGTCAACTGTAAGCATGAGGAATAAATATTTGTTTTAATCCTCCTAAAAATAGGTTACTGCAGTTATCCACTGGAGCCTTGGCATATGACGCCATGCAGAACTCCATCAATGCCTGCTGAGGATGCATACAACAGAGGACACACCATGATATGGAACACCACTAAGAGTGTGTGTGCTCTGTTCTATACATCCTCTGCAGGTGCTGATTGGGCTCTGCATGCCAGAAAAGTTATCATAGATGGTCAGTGTGTGTGCCTTGCTGCACAATATGATAACATCAAAACATGGTGGCCTACCAATGCAGGTGTGGGTGGCCTAACCCAAGAACCTAAGATTTCTTACATGGACCTATTAGAGCTGTCACATGATGATCAGGAGACTATAGGGGTGAGAAGAAATAGGCATAAGAGTTGGAGGTTGCAGTCATATGTTCCAGCTCATGTAACATGGCAGCATCATATTCACACCTTTAAGTCACGACAAGCCACAAAAGTACACAGACAAAATAGGGATGTTCACACAATGTTCCTCCACATCAGCAGCACAGAACATAACTAATGAAAACAGCCCATTAGTTGTCTAGTTTGAACATCATACATACTGTAAGAATGACATTCACTTATAATGCCTAATACACATATATGTGACATAACAAGGAACACATTTGTCTGTCTACATAGGAAAATTCACCACAGGACCACTTTATTCAAGGTACAGCACTGAATAGCATCACACTGGTATATGTATTGCATGCATGAGGTGCATACAGCAGAAGATGTTGTTGTCCAGGTATGATATCATCATACTTAAACTTAGCATAAGAAGGTAGCAGTACTACTGCCATTATCACAATAAGTATAGGCTTAGGCTTTGTATGGGAATGTACCCTAGCCAATATAAACTAATTGTAGGGGTGATACAATAACACTGCTGCATCACAGATATCATAGTGGTATGTAATAATGTCGTGCATCACACTATGCAACATATAACACCATGAGTACTGACAACATGTAAAGGACAAGCCAAAATGCAACATACCTGACATGTCATAAACAATTATTATGTGACATGCCTGACAGGGAATGTCACATATAAGGCTACACTATAATGCACAGGTGATAGGTGCAAAATGAGTCCTTCAGATGAAAATATATAGGTTCATATGTAAATACTAGGCTAGTTGCCCTTGTGGGCCATTTTAAGACTAGCCAATTTCCCTTTTTGTGCTTGAATTAATCTATCCTATTTGGTTAGAGATTGGCCTTAGCCATCCCAGGATTAATAGTTATACATTTCTCCTTATGAGAATAACTGGGGTTGGGAGGGTGGCCTAATGGTTATGGTGTTTGCCTTACAAACACAAGGTGCAGGGTTTGAGTCTCACAAGGGATAATTGGCTACACTTGCAAGGGCAGTTAGTCTAGTACTAACCTATAAACCATTGGCAATTTGAGGGGACCATGCATGGGTTAAAACATTTAGGAATGTTCTCTGTCCATTAGTAGTACAGGGGGCAGTTACAGGATAAAACATCTGTTTCCCATCCATAGACCTGAGCTGAACTTGGATGTGGACAAGGATAAACTTTGTTTTATGTGGATGAGGAGGCTGTTCCAGAACACTGGTATCCTCTGTAAGAGATACCTGCTCCTCAAAACTGTTCTGTTAATGTTCCAAAAGAGGTTTAGATCTCTAGACAGAGAGACAATGCTTTACATATTGCAACTGACCTAAGCAGGTGAACAAAAACACATTAGACATGAAGGTCACAGTTATACTTAAAAATGTTGCACTATAGCAACCATATAAACTGCCTTACCAGGCCTGCCCTTCCTGGATGGGACTGAAGTGTTTGGCACAAATCAGGACTCATAAGTGAAAGCAGACCACAAACAACAGGTGAGTAACATCTAAGTCATAATAGCAGGCAAAGGCTAGTGATTACCCTAGCAGACTAAAGAGACAGTTACCTGCTGAGTGTGTTCAGTAGCCTGATGTCGATGGGCCTATACTAGTGAAAAACACAGCAATACACATAGTGCTGACATTGTTATCTACACATTGTTTAAGTACTATAGCATCCTATAAGATCTGCCATGTCTTTCTGCATCTGGAATGTCCCTTTGTACATGATTTTTTCTGCAGGTGTGACATTTGTAAGAAAAGGTAAGATGTGTGAATGAATGTCCTTGAATGACAATTGAATTATCCTGCTGTGTTTGTGAATTGTGAACACACCTATACATCCTGGAACACCTGCCTCAATTCCTGGCCAGGATATATGACAATCCTGGCAGGTATTATGATGGGATGCCAAGAGTATCATTGTTTCATCCAGGAGAGGCAATGGTGACCCACCACCAGTGGCAGTTCTCTTTCTGTCATAGCAGTGGAGCTTGTTCGCTACACGGAGGATCATGTCAGAGTAACAGCAATGGCAGGTGTCTAAGCACAGCATTAGCTGTGTCGGTTATCTTCCTGAATACTTGACTTTAGGCAGTATCACCCATCCCTCTGAGCAAATTTTAACTGTGCTGCTGAAGTGCCTCAATAATTCTCTCATTTTCTCATAGGGAAAATTTGTCATGCCTGTTACAGCTTGACATCTGAAAAGTGTGATGTGCACATATCAGATATTATACAGCAGGTGCACTTATTGACAGATCAACCTTTACTGCATATGTGAATGTAATGCCCCTCATATACAGAGCACTAATATGCAAAGCTATCAATAACGTTTTTATTACCATAATTTACAGATAAGGAGCATACAAGACATGTACCAACTGCTGATATTATGTGATAAACATAACCTACATATGCACTGCCATTAAACCATTCCACCTCTTAGAATATGTAATACATACAGAGGGGGGGATTAGAGCCCAGGTCAGTGGATATTTTGGCAAGTAAGAGTCAATCTTGTAACCATTGCACCACAACTTCACTAGTACAATGGCGTTGCCATAATTACATACATAGACAACTACACCTATCAAGTCCACATCAGCTATGTAGTATATGTCACAGATGTCAGTGTAGTCAGTGACAAAAATAGGTACAAATGAGTCAGAAGCTGAAGTTAAGTGCAAACTTGCAGTACTGTATTTTATTCTTCTGTTAAGTGCAAAATTACACTTTTAAAAGTACTGTATTTTATTTTTCTGTTACCTAATTGTTTCACTGACTAGTGTGCTGTGTGTCTCTCTGCAGTTCATTCCTCACCCATCCTCCCTGTTCTTGTCTTGCTGTTAGTGTTGGTGGCTCTGGAATTGCCCGCCCCTAATGTAAGTTTGTATTTGAACACTCCTTCTGGGTCCATCTCATTTGCTCATTTAACCGAGTACAGTGAGATCATATTCTGTGTCTAGTGTTCACTCTACTTAATACAGAGAGAAGATTTCAGAAGGCCAACCCACTTAGGTTCTTCCTTCTTCTCTCCTTGCACTTTACTAACAAAAAAAATGCACTTTATTCATCTGCTTTTACTGTATTTGCGTTGCGTTTTACTTTATTTTGCTTTTGCCTCTTCTTAAAAGTACTCAATTTTATTTATTCTGCTGCATTTATTACTGCTTGGTAATAGCCTGATTAAATTGTAACTGTTATTCTAAGCCTTTTGATTTAAGCACTTGGGCTTCATACCAGTTGTTTTATATTAAGAAGATCTGTGGTCTGCACTGTTGTGGCAGGACAGGTAGCTTACATCCTTCTAAGCTCGGAATTGGTGATTGAAGGCTCAGTGTCTGCTATTCTAAAAGTGTATTAGTTCTGGTTTAAGCACTTGGGCTTCAGGCCAGTGATTCTACATTAAGAAGGTTTGTGGTCTGCACTCTTGTGGGTGGAGAGGCTGGATTCTGCCCTTCTGAGCTGGGAATTTCTGATCACAGGCTTATTGTGCCTGCTTATTTGAACTGTTTCTTTCTGAAATTGGTGTACCTTGTTGCTGTAGCATAGACCAGATTCAGGCATGCTGAATCTAACTTTGTTTGTATAACTTGAGCACTGACCAGGCCATCTTTTTTTGGAGAACATTCCCCTGCACCCCAGTGGCAGGAGTGTGCAGTTAGAACTTGTCTGATTGAAGACTGCTGGAACAGGGCTCTGTTTTGAGCCTTTTTACTGGGTAACTTGTTTAAATCAGTTTGTTCATTTTCTGTTGTTTCATATATATATATATATATATATATATATATATATATATATATATATATATATATATAATTGCACTTTATTCATCTGCTTTTACAGGATTTGTGTTTCTTCCTACTTTATTAATAGGGGCATTGACTACAACACTGATCTGAGATATATAACAATAAGTATCCTTTCCTGTGCATCTAAAGTGTTTTTTTGATTGCATCTGCTTTATTTAAAAAAAAAAAACAATAAAAAAGATACTTGTTTCCCACCTTTCTAAGCTAGTATAGACCAGTTTTCAGGTTAGTGCTGAATTCAGGGCTGTGTTACAAGTCTCTGTGTTTGCCCATACCCTACTTGGATAGAAGGAAGTTTCTCTGTTCACCTGTGAGAGAGGGGAGCTTTTAGCAGTCTGTTTGTCCCTTGAGGAGTGGTTTCAGCCCAGAAATTCTTAGTTTATTAGCCATTTTTGGCTAATGTCTATCTCTTTCATTTCCCTGCTATAAAAACCTCATTTGCACGGTTTTGCACACAGGGCAGCACCGGTTAGCTAGGGTATAACTATTCCCGGCTCCACAAAGTCTCCTCTTCCATTTTTCCCTTGGAACTAGACACACTTTCAATGTAAGCACTCAAACCATCCATTTCTCAGCCCAGCACTTGCTCAAAACTCATAGCAAGGACTAATAAACCCTAGCACTAGACCACCCTATACTGTACAGAAGGACAAGGCTCTCTATTCGAACTTACCAGCCAGTCAGTAAAACAGTTCACTGTACCTATCCAGGCATGTCCAAAAGGCAGGTTCAGGTGTACTCTCCAGTCCAACTGGTGAATCTGGGCATTTTGAGACAATGTTACAACTGCCTCATGTACACAGACAACCCTCTCCTCCTACCACCAAACACTAATACATGCGAGAGATGCAATTATACAGCCAAACTGGAGGCTAAGCTCTCTCAACCCAAGACTGGATCAGAAAGTCAAGAGGAGAAGGGAAATACTTGCATCACACCACCAGTCTCACATAGACCCATTAAACCAGCACCGGCAAAAAACACAAATAAATACACGAAAACATACTCAGAGGCTCTAAATAAAAATCTGCAAAAACAACAGAGACCTCCAAAGCAGACATCCAAGCAACTTCTGCCCCCAACACAAACCATGAAGCATATACTTCACAAAACCAGTGTGCCACGCAATCACAGCCCTTAAGGCAAAATAACATACCCAACACACTAGTAATAGATGACTCTATAGTCAGGCACACTGACATCTCACTCACTAGGCTGAACAAGGAGAAGGTTACTGTTAGCTGCCTGTTGGGTGCCAGGATCCACCACAAAACACAAGCAATCAGGTCACTCCAGAACAAGTACAAATACGACTCTGTCATTGTCCATGTTGGTGTGAATGACCTGAGCTGTACCTTCCTGGACTACATGAAAAGACACATGGAAGAGCTCTCTGATCCTGTAACCCAGGCTGGTATGACCCTGACCCTGAGTAGCATACTGCCCTCACCAAGAATGATATCATGGTATAAAGAAAAAAATATCAATTTCAACAATTGGCTAAGTTTCTGGTGTCATTCAAAGGGGATCCAGTGTCTGCTAGATATGTTGAACATGTGCCTGATGTCCACCAATAGACTGCTACCACCCTATGTGCACCACTTTTAAAATATGATAATATGATATTGGTAAATTTTCCTATCATACCATTGGTGTTTGCAAAATGAGTGGTACCTCAGTGATCAATTTTTTGAAGTTTTTCTTCCAATTTTTCATCATTTTCAAGGAAATGTCACCCAAGCATAGGCTACGTCTGAGCACCTAAATGGATCAGCGACAAATGTAAAATGTACAAAATGCTGATCACATCATTCTTCTGATGAAAAATTGGGCCTGTCTCACATATTATCAAATTCTATATCATTAAGTGTGTGTAGACAGGGATATGTGAAACATCATGATTAAATTTCATAATCACAGATCAGTGAGGTTTGGATTCCATTAACTTCCTCATACACAGCAGACAACTAGTAGCTAGGCATGTAGGGTTCTGGATTTTGGTGTGAACATAGATGAATGCCATATGTTTGAATCTAGCCTCTGATAGCTTGTTGTTAGTTATCTGAGTGTGTGATACAGTTGCACTCTTAAATGACTGTATGTAAACCGTTATCTATGCTTGTATAACACTGCTTGATAATATCAGTTGCTAATTTTGACTACATTCTGAACCAAATTAACTTAACATTAAACACCATTTAACTTCATAGCACAGAATTACTTCTTTCAAGTAATATTTCTTCACATTTTATTCATATAAATGCTGAGGAACATGCTCATAACCATGCACTTTGCATCAAGAGGATGCACAGACTTGAGTAGCAGCGAAAAGAGAAAGGTATTTGTTATTATCTTTACCATAATTTTTCCACTATAGGACCATTAGCATGTGTCTGTCTGCTGCATGAGAATGTTATTCAGATGGTATCCATGTGTGCATATTTGATGGCAAGCTTCCCATAAAGCATCCACAAGTTATATCTTCTAAGTCTTTTGTTATGTAAATTGTGTAAACTGTATTTATACCTGTCATTCATAGATTTATAGACTCATATACTGTTCTAGTTTCGTAGACTGTTACTAGGCTAATGGCATGGGGCGCCTTTCTAAGCCTAGCCAAGTTTTCCTGAAAGAATTGTGATGTCCTTTATCCAAATAGGACATTGAGAGCCAGGCATTTATATATTACCTCTGTCCATAAGGGACATGGGTACCATGCCCACTGTAAATTTCCTATTCCCCACCCACTTGTCTAGGTTGTGCTTAAACTGGGTAATAGACGAACTCAGCTTTGTATAGATGGGAACCCTGTTCCATAGGAAGGGCAGTCTCTGGGACAAATACGCTGTCTCTTCAGCATGTTCATTTTAAGTCAAATTCAGGACCCTAAAACCTTGTATTTCTGCTAGGTTTACTACTAAAGTTGCGAAGTGGCTGTGCTTGAGTGGCATGTGTTCAAAAGGCACTTTTCCATTGGGCGCAATGCCGAACCAGAATACATCAAATGCACAACATTGAATGGGCAGTCTACTTCGATTATCTGAGTTCAAAATTGTGAATGGAGATTGCGATTCAGTGAGGAACAGGAAATTAAACGATTTCCTCACTGTAGTGTGATCTCAGAGTTGGTATATATAATTTGCAGGGGGTACAGGGGGTACAGGGGGGCTTGTCCCCCTACAAAGTAACAAAATACACTTTCCATTGACTGTAGAGTGTAACAGTATGTTATGATGCATAGCTTGGGTGACTGATGTCACCCCTGCTATGTCAAATACATTGAACTACAGGTCTTGATGTATTCAGTTTCACATTGGATGCTTGCTTGATGATCTGGATTTTCACATTTTGGGATGAGATTATGACCAGTTGACAAATGTATTTTCAGGATTTCAGTAGTAAACCTTTCTGGTACTCTTTGACTTATGAATATGCAGGAGAGTCATAAGTGTGGGGTTTGCAGATGCCTTGTAAGCCAGGAACAGATCACCCCTCAGCAAACTATAGCAGACTGATTAGAGGGAAAAGGCTTTAACGTGCTCTGCATAAGGCAGGGTTTTTACACCTTGTTTTTTTTTTTTTGTAAAGGAACCTTTGAGGTTGCGGTAGTTGCTGCAAATGCCTGGTCAGATACATACCAAAGACCATATTGTACTCTATGACTGGTCTGATAAGTGCGGAGTACAGTGGGATAATGACCTCTTTGGACCTAGATGCCATGCTCTTACTTATAAGTTGTGCAACATAAAATAACTCACCACTGTAGCCATGCGGTGGTCAAAGGTAATGCTACTGTCTACTTACATACCCAGATCTCTGACCATTGGGTTGACTCTTAGGGGTATATTATCAACATGGTAATCAGCTGGGATGGTTGACTTCCCAAAGTGTACAATTATGCATTTCTTAGCATTGAGTTTAAGACCATGACGTTGGCAGTATTTGTTACTCAGAGATAGACCTTCTTGAAAAATGCAAGTGTCTACAGGGGAGGCAATGATAACCTCCAGCTTGCAATCATCTGCAAACTTAGTCAGCCATAAACCTTCAGCATTTGCTACCATTTCAGAGAAATAGATGCCAAAAAGGAGAAAACCCAGTACCAAGTTCAAGGGACTCTGCTAGTGACTGGCCTCATGGTGGAGGTGGCCTCACCTATTTTGAACTTCTGGCTCCTATCAGTGAGTCATTTGGCTATTCAGCAGGTGATAAAAGGGTATGCACCTAAATTAGTGAGCTTGTCCATAATGCCTGAGTGGGGTGTTGTATCAAAAGACTTAGACAGGATGAAGTAAACAGTGTGCACAGTCTTACCTTCACTCAATGCTTTGGTGACCCTCTCAAAAAAAAATCCACCAGATTTAATAGGCATGACTTTCCTTTAACAAAGCTGAACTGTGATGGGTCCAGCGTTTGCAGGTAACTTATATCTTCATTTTTCACGTCCATGATGATTCTTCACATGGCCTTTACATGAGGCTGGTAAGACTTATGGACCTGTAGTTACCTGGATCAGTGATTGGACCTTGTTTGTGCAGGGGAATGACTGTAGCCATCTTCCATTCCTTGGGCAAAAAACCTGACTGAAGAATCCAGCTGAAAAGTGATTCAAGTGGACCAGAGAGATCATGTTTCCTGCTATTTATTAAACATCTCCATTTGTTATAGTGCCTATTGTTGCAGTGCTTTTGGCCTTGGAAAGTGCATTGATGGCCTGTTCCCTAGTAATTGTTGGGGGGATTTTGCTATGTTGTATTTCCTTTGGACTATCATGGGAAGTGGGGGATGACATTTGAGTTAAACCTGTCAGCCAAATGGTTGGCAATGGCCACCACTTCAGTGCGGGTGATGCCACTTACAATAAGTTCTGAGCATTGTTGTGTATTTCCTCTGAGGTTACAGACATAGCTGTAGAAAGCTTTGTGGTTGTCCTTTGCCTGAGAAGCTATCTTTTCTTCAAATTTAGCCTTTGAAGTTTTAATTAACCCTCTTAGCTGCATGTTTAGGTTGGTCAGGGGGATTTAGTTTTGCTCATCCAACACTTGGCCAACATTTTTTTCTTTTGTTGTATAACTGATTGATATTGTGATTCCACCAGGATGGCTTGTCTTTGAGTTTGCCTTCTTCTTAATATGAGTCGGTGCAGCTTGCTCTATACATGTTTTGTAAATAGCTCAGAGTATTCTAAGGTGTTTACTGTGTTTGAGGCTGCTTGGAATTTAGCCAAGGTGTTGCTTAGTAGACAGAGTTAGCTCTGGAATAGTTCCTAAAGGTTTTTGGTTTTGCTGGCTCTCCTGGATTTAATTTTTATTTCAAGTAATACTGCCTTATTGTCAGATCTGACAAGCAAAGATATTACATTGGGTGAGGAACATTGCCCCCTCATGTTCATGTAAAGGATATTTGTACCCCAGGTAGGAGAATGAACCAACTGTTTCAGGATGTTGGTATTCACAAAGTTTAGGAATCGCTGGGCTGGTGCATTAGAAGTGGTGTAGGTTTCCCAATCTATAGAGGGATAGTTGAGATCCCACATTAATATCTTATTGGGTTTAACAATGAGGGACTCTAGTACATTGAGATAGGTAGTATGGGTTTCCTTGGACATGGAGGGAGACCTATATGTTGCAAGGATATGATATGACACCCTGTTTATGGTGAGTTGCACATGTATGAGTTCCAGTGAGTCATATATTTTAAGTAGTCTGGGTGTGAGATTGGTCTTAATATAGACTCAATTTTAATGACCTGTTTTGTGTTTAGAGTATGTTTGCTGACACAACCAAAATTATAGTCAGCTGTGCTCTACTTGTGCAGTGTTTGAGCTGTGAATGTTTTCTGTATAAGTTGTGAATGTTTGCTATATTAATACTTGGCTGCTGACAGCATACAAAGTAGGTTTTATTGTTTTAACAGCATGTAGTGAGCAACTTATATCCACAGCAGGAGTCCTCAGCTTAAATCATGATGTGCATACCTTATCTATTCTTGTATTAAATGCGTGTCCCTTGTCTTGCAGTATCACTGAAGTTGGCAGGATTGTACTGCTTGATTTCCATTTTTTGTACTGATGTTTAGACATAAATGTAAGTTTGCTAAGATAAGGGAGGACACCAGAATGATGGTGATGATGATGATGATGATGATGATGGACCAGGACTAGCATGCAAAATTGTTCTTGTGCACTGACATCGATTACATCCTCCACCATGCCAGCCAACTGACTTTAGGGAGTAGATTTGTAATGTTGTCCCAGACATCTAATTTCATATGAGGGACATGATAAGCACTTTCTTCCCAGACATGGCAATGGCCACGAGCAACTATTTGTGGGAGATCACACAGGAGATCAGTAAAGGTGTTTCACCCCCATCAGCGAGGGCACTCTGGAATATAAGTAATGGATGATGTGATCCAGTCATTTAATACTGCCACCATAGTGTATTCTTGTTTAGCTCTCTTTTCTTATTGAGCACACATTTGTGCACACATCCCATATTACAGTTATGCTTTTAAGATTTACCTCGTGATGCACATATCACAATTTACCTCATACAGAGTTATATATATTATCGCTGCATTATGACACATGCTAAAATATAATGCAGCCATTATCACCATTGTGTCACCTGATCATCAGATGCTGACTTTCCAGCAGACATTGTTATGGACAAGCAGGAAGGGTATTCCTGAACTGTGTATGTGGATTGCCTTATCTGCATGCAGTGGATAGTAACATTGTTATTTCAAATCCAATCTGCCCTTGTGTGTGACAGATATGTCTGATATAGTTAGCATTCTGCCACTGTGACACACTTATCCTGCTGGTAGTCTTCATGTGAACACATGAAAAGTTGATGACCATAAGCAAATTTGCTACATTACACATGCTAAATTTAATAATATTCCAGTGCCATTCTGCTGAGACTACATCCACATAGATGATATATGCACATATTTTGCATATATCACGTTTTGTTTTTGGTATGCATGTTTATGCACATGACATAGCACTGCATTTTCTCCATTACTGACATTGGTGTGTAAGGAGGTCCCACTGGCAATCTGCCCTTGTATGTGATGATTAATGCTAATTTGTGTGCCATGTAAATCAAGCTTTTTTCTAATGCCATAATGTATGACTCTGGTGTTAACATCTGTATAGTCTGTCACATTGTCATATGGTGTTAATGATAAGGATTGACATTTGCAGTGTCTTTGGGAAATTCATAATGTTATATGAATGGCACAAGTAATGAGTACCTGTATCATGCAGTCTTGTTATAATGGTGAACACCACTATATTGTGTCTATATCTTTTCTTCTTACTTGTTTATACCTTTGCTGTGTATTACATGTATTAGCATGCATGTTCAATGTTCATTATCTATACTACAGATGCATTGTTTTTTATAGCTGTACATTTGTTCATAGGTTCATAGGTGTGTACTAGACTAATGGTCCTGGAGCCTTTACAAGTCTAGCCCATAGAAGTCCCCTGGCATCATGCCGCCTGACATTAGTTCATAGGTTCATAGGTAGGTACCAGGCTATCAACCCAAGGGCCTATGTAAGCCTAGCCAACAAGATTCCCTAGCTTAAGCCACCCAAGAAAGTTATTTTCCTGTGCCACTGTCGAGTAGAGACACAGAAGTGATCCCTGTGGTGTATTTCCTATTTCCCATCCACTCATCAAGATTTTTCTTGAAGAGTGCTAATGAAGAACTTTGCTTGACATAGAAGGGTAGCCTGTTCTAGAGTATGGGAAGTCTCTGGGACAGGAATCTATCCCTCCAGCATGTCCTGTTTATTGTGGTGACAAGGTTTAGGTCCCTAGAGTGTGTAGCTTGGAGGGATTGGGATTTCTATAGGTGTAGCATGTCCAACAGCTCTGGGTTTGACATAGCTTTATGTTAGGCAGAGATAACCTTGGAGTAAGTGATATTCTATGGAGTAAAGCTGGAGTTTTTTGAGATGGTCAGTGTAGGGCATTTGTTTGAGGCCAGTAATCCTCATTGTGAGGTACTTCTGTGGCCTTTCCAGCTGCTGCAGATGTCTTGTGAGGTACATCCCAAAAGGGGCATTGTACTCTATAATGGGTCTAATGAGTGTCGAGTAGAGAGGAACAATTACCTCTTTTCCTGGATGAGAACCCTTTTATGATGATGTGTGCCATGTAGAAGGACTTCCTGACTACTGTGGTGATGTGACTATCAAAGGAGAGACTACTGTCCACCTGGACCCCAAGGTCTCTTATCACACTTTCAGTGTTAAGTAGATTGCTGCCTATGTGGTAGTTCATGGGTACAGAGTTTTAACCAAAGGGGATGACACTGCATGTTTTGGCATTGAGCTTGAGGCCATGGCTCTGACACCAGGCATCTGTCTCAGCAAGGCCTTTCTATAGGATGTCCACATCATTTAGGGACTTGACTATGGCTCTTGTTTGCAGTCATCGGCAAATTTCATTAGCCAGAGGCCTTCTGTGTTAGCCTGTACTTCAAAGAAGTAGATACCAAACAGAAGAGGTCCCAGGACGGAACCCTGTGGTACTCCACTTGTCACTGCTTTGAGGTCAGATTTGGAGTCTGCAACTTTTACAGTGTGGGTTCTGTCAGTGAGTCAGTTGGCAACCCATCTTGTGACGTAGGGATTTATACCTAGTTTATTGAGTTTAGCTATAATTCCAGAATGCGGGATGGTGTTGAAAGCCTTGGTGAGGTCAAGATAGGCTGTGTGAACGACCTTACCCTCATCTAAGGCTTTGGTGACTGCCTCAAAGAAGTTGATCAGGTTCAGGAGGCACGATCTGATTTTCACAAACCTGAACTGGGTGGGATCCAGAGTTTGGAGGTTACCAATGTCTTTGTTTATGAGTTCCATGATGATACGTTCCATGGCCTTGCAGAGCAGGCTCGTCAGGCTAATAGGTCGATAGTTCCTGGAATCAGTGGTGGCTCCCCCTTTGTGGAGTGGGATAACTGTTGCTGTGCACCATTCAGTGGGCACAAAGCCTGATGCGATGCTTTTATTGAACATGGTGCTTAAGTGGGGAGCCAGTTCGTTCTGAAGTTCATGTAAAACGCAGCCTGGGATGTTATCCGGTCCCATGGATGCTGTGTTTTTGGTTTTAGAGAGTGCAGCTTTTACCTGCGTAGTTGTGATTACAGGGACTCTGCATTCTTTCTGTATAGATATGGGCCCTTTCGGGGGTGAGGGGGGTAAAGTTAGCACTGAACCTATCTGCCAGGATGTTGGCAATATCAGTTGGTTCTGTAATTTTCGTGCCTTTGTGCTGTAACTCAGAGCAGATCTGGGTGTTGCCATCGTGATTCTTGACATGGCTATAGAATACTTTGTGGTTGTCCTTAGAATTAGTGGTGATTTTGTTTTCATAGCTAGCTTTGGAGGATCTTATAAGGGATCTCAGCTTCTTACTGAAGCTGACCAGGGAGCTCCTCCACTCATGGGATTTTACTCTCTTTTACAACAGTTTCTTCCTTCTGTTGTACAGTTTGTTTATGGCAGGGGACTACCAGATTGGCTTCCTTTTTTTGGAGGATAGCATCTTGGTTCTGTTTGGGATAGCATGATCCATGCACTCGTGTAAGTGTTTATAGAGTATGTTTGTGTAGGATTCAGCAGTCATAACTGTATTGCCAATCTGCATGGGTGTCATGAAGTTCACCACTTAAGAAGCATGAAGTTGGCTTTGGAGAAATTTTTTACCATGGTTTCCTTAATGAGGGGTGGGGGCTGGATGTGGATATCAAGGGTGATTAGCTTATGGTTGGATTGGTCCAACGAGGAGTTGACTTCAGGTGTAGAACACCGGTTACTCATGTTGGTAATGACTAGGTCTAGGATATTGTTGCCCCTGGTGGGGGTGTGGATAAGTTGATCCAGGGCATTGGAGTTTATGAATTCCAGAAAGTGTTGAGCTAAGGAGTTGGTACATAAGTAGTTTTCCCAGTTAATGGTGGGGTAGTTGAAGTTATTAGGGTGTTTGGTTGAACCCTAATATTTTCCCGTACATCAAGAAAAGAGGAGTGGGAATCCTGGGGCATGGTGGGGGATCTGTAGCAAGCTACAATTTGGATTGCAGTTTTGCCCAGAGTTAGTTACACTTGGATAACCTCAGATGCATTATGCTGAGCAACTAGCCTGGAGGTGTGGATATCCTTAATGAATATGGACACACCTCCACCTTTGGTGTTTTGGTCCAGGTTACATGGCTGAAAAGTGTGGTATGAGTTATAGCCTGGTAGTGCAAGTGTGCTCTCTGGAGCCTTGAACCAGGTCTCAGTCACTGCACAGATATCAATGTTCTCCATTTTAAGGAGTGCCTCGAGTGAGTGCATTTTGAGATTTAGACTTCTAGCATTGAGTAGCATTACCCTCAGTTTTTGCTTGCCTGTTCCTGCTACAGTGGTGAATTTGTCATTTGAACCTTGCCTAAAAAAGGCACTATAGGGGCAGCAAGAGCCTTAGCCAGTATCCAAAGTCCCAGGGGCGACAGGTGCAGGCGATCTGTGGCAAAGCATCATGGTCTGCCAACCATGTCATCCCAAGCAGACAGATACTGGATCCCAGTGCCTCTATCAAGTAGAGCCACTGGAGTGATTCCCTTGGTGAACTTTCTATTTCCAATCCACTCATCAAGATTTCTCTTGAAGATGGCCAGTGAGGTGCTCTGATTGACATGTATGGGAAGTCTATTCCAGAGCATGGGTAGTCTCTGGGTTATGAACCTTTCCTTCCATTATGTTCTTTTGACTGTCGTAATGAGGTTGAGGTCTCTGGAGTGTGTGGTGTGGAGGGATTGGGATTTCTTTAAATGCAGCATTTCTAACAGAGCTGGGTCAGACATGGCTTTGTAGGTCAAGCAGAGATTGCCTCTTAGTAGACGATATGAGACGGAGAATAGCTGGAGTTTTTGAGTCTCTTCATGGAGGACGTGTTTAAGGCTTAGGATCTTCTTTGTGAGGTAATTTTGTGGTCTTTCCAGCTGTTGCATGTGTCTAGTGAGGTACATGCCAAATGGGGCATTATACTCGATGATTGGCCTAATGAGGGAAGAGTAGAGAGATGATGACCTCTTTCTTCCTGGATGCAAAACGCTTGGTAATGAGATGTGCCACAAAGAAGGACTTTCTGACCACAGTGGCAATGTGGTGGTCAAAGCAGAGGTTGCTGTCAACCTGTGTCCCCAGATCTCTTATAATCCCTTCAGTGTTCACTGGGCTCCCATCGATGTGGTAATTAGTGGGAAGTGTGTTTTTTCCCCAAAGGGGATGACAACTCATTTTTTGGCATTAAGCTTAAGGCCATGGTTTCGACACCAGTCATTGATCTCAGTGAGGCTGTTCTGTAGGATGTCTGGATCACTTGGGGAGTTAATAATGGCTCCCACCTTGCAGTCATCTTTGAACCTGGTCAGCCAGAGTCCCTCTATGTTGGCCTGGACTTCTGAGAAGTAGATGCCAAACAAGAGACCCAGGACCAATCCCTGTGGGACTCCAGTTGTGACTGGTCAATAGTCTGACTTGGCGTCCGCTACCTTCACACTATGGGTTCTATTTGTGAGCCAATTTGCAACCCACCTAGTGATATAGGGGTTGATGCCTAGTTTGGAGAGTTTATCAATACTTCCTGCATGGGGAATGGTATCAAATGCCTTGGCCAGATCATGGTAGGCTGCACAAACTGCCTTGCCCTCATCCACAGCTCTGTTGACTGACTCAAAGAAGTCATCCAGGTTGAGCAGGCATGATCTACCTTTCACAAAATTAAATTGTGTGGGATCTAATGTTTGAAGATTCCCTATATCCTTGTTAATTAGGTCCATGATGATGCACTCCATAGTCTTACATATTAGACTCATCAGGCTAATGGGGCAATAATTCCCGGGGTCTGTATTCGCTCCCCCTTTAGGAGAGGGTTGACTGTAACAGTGCGCCATTCAGTAGGGACAAAGCCTGGGGTGAGGTTATGACTGAACAGGGCACACAGGGCCAGTTCAATTTGTAGTTCATGTAGAACACATCCAGGGATATTGTCGGGTCCCATGGAAGCTGTATTCTTGGCCTTGGACAATGCAGCTTTAACCTGTGCTGCAATAATGCTGGGTACCTGGCATTCCTCCGTTATTGTGATCGATCCTTGGTGGGAGGTAAAGTTGGCACTGAATCTGTCGTCCAGTATGTTGTCGATATTTGTTGGCTCAGTATAGGAGGTACCATTGTGCAGTAACTCAGAGCAAACCTGGGATTTGCCATGGAGATTCTTGATATAACTATAGAAGGCTTTGTGGTTGTTTTTAGTGTCTGCCGCAATTCTGCCCTCATAGCTGGCTTTAGAGCTTTGATGATGGATCTCAACTTTTTGTTGAGGCTAATAAGGGAGTTTTTCCAGTCTTGGGACTTCACCTTTTTCAAAAACAGTTTCTTCCTTCTGTTGTAGAGTTTATTAATGACACTGGACCATCACCACATTGTGAATTGTTTGCATGTGTATGATAGCCTACTATGGTGGCACAATGCTTTCTTTTTTGGAGGAGAGTGTCTTGGTTCTGTTGGTTATGGCTAGTTCAATGCATTTATGTTTGTGTTCGTACAGTGCATTGGTGTATGATTCGGCAGTCATGCATCTATTTTCCATTGACATGAAGTTAGTCACCTCTGTTTTTAGAAGCCCAAAGTCAGCTTTGTAGAAGTTTTTCATGGTAGTTACCATTGTGGGGACTGTAGGTGAGATGTGGATTTCCATGGTGATTAGTTTGTAGTCAAATCTAACCAGGGAGGAATTGATTATTGGTGTAGAGCAATGTTTGCCCCTGTTCACAATAACCAGGTCAAGGATGTTGCTTCCTCTAGCAGGGGTAAGAATGAGCTGGTCCAGGGCATTGGAATTGATGAATTCCAGGAAGTGTTGGGCCAGTGTATTGGTGCATGAGTAGTTTTCCCAGTTGATGGAGGAATAGTTGAAGTCACCTAGTATGAGAGTGTTAGGCTTTGTGGTTGTTTTTAGTGTCTGCCGCAATTCTGCCTTCATAGCTGGGTTTAGAGCTTTTGATGATGGATCTCAACTTTTTGTTGAGGCTAATAAGGGAGTTTTTCCACTCTTTTTCAAAAACAGTTACTTCCTTCTGTTGTAGAGTTTATTAATGGCAGTGGACCATCAGATTGGCTTTCTTTTTTTGGAGGAGAGTGTCTTGGTTCTGTTGGTTATGGCTAGTTCCATGTATTTATGTTCATGTTCGTACAGTGCATTGGTGTATGATTCAGCAGTCATGCATCTATTTTCCATTGACATAAAGTTAGTCACCTCTGTTTTTAGAAGCCCAAAGTCAGCTTTGGAGAAGTTTTTTATGGTAGTTACCTTTGTGGAGACTGTGGGTGAGATGTGGATTTCCATGGTGATTAGTTTGTAGTCGAATCTAACCAGGGAGGAATTGACTATTGGTGTAGAGCAATGTTTGCCCATGTTCGTAATAACCAGGTCAAGGATGTTGCTTCCTCTAGCAGGGGTAAGAATGAGCTGGTCCAGGGCACTGGAATTGATGAATTCCAGGAAGTGTTGGGCCAGTGTATTGGTACATGAGTAGTTTTTCCAGTTGATGGAGAGGTAGTTGAAGTCACCTAGTATGAGAGTGTTAGGTTGTACTCTAATAGTTTCCTGGGTGCTTAGAAATATGGAATGAGAGTCTTGGGACATGGTTGGGGATCTATAGCAGGCAACAACCTGAATTGCCATCTTAGTCAATGTTAGTTGTACCTGAAGTATCCCAGATGCTGGGCTACTAGTCTGGAGGTGTGCATATCCTTTATGAATATGGAGACACCACCGCCTTTGGAGCTTCGGTCCATGTTCTAGGGCTGAAAGGTGTGGAATGAGTTATAGTCTTCTAGCACAGGGGTGCTTTCTGCTGCTTTAAACCAGGTCTCTGTTACTGCACAAATGTTAATGTTCTTTATTTTGAGGAGTGCTTCGAGCAAGTGCATCTTGAGATTTAGACTTCTAGCATCGACCAGCATGACCCTCAGATTGCATTTATTTATAGCTGTTACTGTGGTAATTTTGTCTTTGGAACATCAACTAAAAAAAGGCACTATAGGGGTGGCAAGAGCCTTAGCCAGTATCCGGAAATCCAGGGGTGACAGATGCAGGCCATCTCTGGCAAAGCATCGAAGTCTGTCAATCACAATGAGGAATTAAACCCGCAGTTAGGAAAGCTGTTTAATCTTAGCCTCACCTCAGGATACGTACCCAAGGAGTGGCGCACGGCAACTGTGGTCCCACTTCACAAGGGCGGTGCCTCCACCGACCCTGGAAATTACCGTCCCATTAGCTTGACAAGCCTTATCTGCAAAGCCATGGAGAGGATCATAATGGAACTCATAAATAAAGACATAGGGAACTTGCAGACTTTGGATCCAACCCAGTTTGGCTTTGTCAAAGGCAGATCATGCCTTTTAAACTTGGTTGACTTTTTCGAGACAGTCACCAAGGCCATTGATGAGGGAAAGGCAGTCCATACAGCCTACCTTGACCTGGCAAAGGCCTTCACACTATACCCGACTCAGGTATCATCGAAAAACTCATCAGCTTGAATGTAAACCCATACATCACAAGATGGGTTGCAAACTGGCTAAGTGACAGAACCCACAGGGTCAGAGTTGCTGGAGCCATGTCAGACTCAAAGCCTGTCACAAGTGGTGTCCCACAGGGCTCAGTCCTGGGTCCACTCTTGTTCGGCATCTACTTTTCTGAAGTACAAGCAAACGCAGGAGGGTTATGGCTGACAAAGTTTGCAGATGACTGCAAACTGGGCGCCATAGTCGAAAACACATCTGACACAGATATCCTTCAGAAGGGCCTCACAGAAACGGATAACTGGTGCCAGAGCCATGGCCTAAAGTTAAATGCCAAGAAATGCATAGTCATACCCTTCAGGAAAAACAAGCTTACCCCTAGCTACCATATAGGTGGCAATCCACTGAGCACAGAAGAAGTCATCAGGGATCTGGGGACCCAGGTTGACAGTAGCCTTCGCTTGACACTCATGTTGCTAAAGTAGTTAGGAAAACCTTCTACATTGCCCACCTGATCATGAAGGGATTCACATCTAGATCAAGGAGGTCATCGTCCCCTGTACTCATCACTCATTAGACCTATGATTGAGTACAATGCCCCATTTGGAATGTATCTGACCCGACACCTGCAGCAGCTGGAAAGGCCCCAAAAGTTCCTCACCAAAAGGATAAAGGGTCTCAAAAATATGTCTTATGCTGCCCGACTGAAAGAACTCCAGCTCTATTCAGTCTCATACCGCTTGCTCAGAGGTGACCTGTGCCTGACATATAAGGCCATGTCAAACCCAGATTTGATGAATATGCTTCACCTCAAAAAATCTAGATCCCTCAGAACCACAAGGGCGGGAGACTTAAACCTTGACACGGTTATTAATAGAATGTGCTGGAGGGACAGATTCATCACCCAGAGACTCCCTATGCTGTGGAACAAAATCCCGGTACATGTGAGGCAGAGCACCTCGCTGGCCTTCTTCAAGAGGAATCTTGACCAATGGATGGGAAATCGCAGATATACCCCAGGGATTACTTCAGTGTCACTGCTTGACAGAGGCACAGCAAAATAATAGGCATAGTTTTATTCAAACTAAAGCGGTGGCGAAAGCCAAATAACTATGGGCTAGGCTTATAAATGCCCTTGGGCAGATAGCCTAGTATGAACCTATGAACCTATGAATCCCAAGCAGACAGATACTAGATCCACTTAGAATGACACCAGAAACATACTCAATTGTTGAAGTCAATCACTTTCTGCTTGTACTGCGGTATAATTCTGGGTGATGGTAAGATGCTGCTCAGGGTTAGGGTCATACCTGCCTGGGCCACATAATCTGAGAGCTTCACCATATCTCTTTTCATGTAGTCTGGGAAGGTACCTCTCAGGTCATTCACACCAACATGGACAGTGACATAATCACACTTGTATTTGTTGTGGAGTGACCTGAGTGCATGTGTTATGTGTCGGATTCTGGCACCTGATAGACAGCTGACTTTTACCTTCTCCTTATTCAACCTAGTGAGTGGGACATCAGTGTGCTTCAATATTGAGTCACCTATGATTAGTGTATTGGGCAAGCTGTTTTGCCTTAGGGGATTAGGTTGAGGGGCACACTGTGTAGGTGAGCTATGTGTCTTGTGGTTTGTGCTGTGTTGTGGTGGTCGAGTGCATTTCTGCCTTGGAGGTGCCTGCTGTTTGGGTAGATTTCTTTTGAGAGCCTTCATGAAGGTGGGTGTGTGGTTTGTGCTTTTACGTGAGAGCTGTGATGGTGGGTGTTCTGGAAGGCTATGTGTTGCATGTGGTATGGTGCAGGTGTTGACCTTCTCCTTTTGACTAGCTATTCCAGTCTTGGCTTGAGAGTGCATGACTTCCAGTTTGGATATATAAGTGCCACTCTTACAAGCCTGAGTGTTGGGAGGTAAGAGGAGAGGGTTATCATTATACGTGAGGCAGTTGCTACACTGCCTCAGAATGCCTAAGTTCACCAGGCTAATAGGAGAAAGCACAGGGAACTGACCTTTAGATATGCCAGGAGTGATGGTCATTATTACTAAGTACTGAAGCTGTTTCCTTATATATTCCTTTTACAGGAAAAATGTCACTCAAGGTGTCTGAGTCTGTACAGAGCACTGCCAAACACTTGAGGGGAAACTAATACATAGATGCTGAAAATTTAAGGGTGAAGTATTTAGGCAGATATTCTGAAGTTAGAAAGAAATCAAGCAGTACTTACTGAAAAATAATTAGCTTGTCAAGAATGATAAAAAGAGGGGAGTCACATTGATGGCTACTTCCTGGCTACTACTAATGCTGGTCTCAGCACAGCTTCACTCTGTTGGGATACAATACTCCTTTGCTTCTTCTCTTACTAGTAGCAAAATGTTAGCACCAATCCCAAGAAGTGAAACAGGCCATGGCCTGTTTGGTGATCCACAGTCTTGTCCCAGATGATGCAAGGGTCTCCAGGCTTGTAGCTTTTTTCTGGTAGATGCCTCAAATAGCAACCGGATCAGTCAGGTACGTTAAGCACAGACACTCACTATCCAGTGAGAAAGAGTCAGGAATCATGCTCCTAATACCAAAAACACATATATCAACATCTGTACTGCTACAGTATGAATAAGCTATCCTCCCACAGGTGGTGTGCCATAGTTTTGTGTACACGACTATCCTTGGATCAGTCATACACATTTACATGTTGTATTTTTGCCCATTTCGGTGAGTGTGCTACTTGTTATCTTATGTTATCATAGCAGTATATCTGGGTATGAGATAAAGAACCCTACTTTCATTACATGCCTATATTAACTCCTGTTTAACTGTTGCACATTACTGTGTTGTTTGTGTCATTTGCATGCAGAATAGCCATCACCAATGCACACTGCATACATGTTAGTCATTGGCGCTTTAGAGCATGTACCTTGCAGAGTACTTGCAGTTAATTTCATATTGGGGACACTGTGCATGGGCAATGTTTTTACGTGGATATGCCTGTCCTGTTTTTTTTTTCTGTGACAGCTTTTTCATGCATGCATTAATATGTTGCCCATGTCCCTTCCCCTTACAGATTTTGGCCTATATGTTTCACATGTATCATCGCTGGAATGTAGGTGTAGGTGTACTGGGCTTATATGACATTGTGCCAACATAGTAGGCT
This sequence comes from Protopterus annectens, assembly GCF_019279795.1. Lineage (NCBI taxonomy): Eukaryota > Metazoa > Chordata > Ceratodontiformes > Protopteridae > Protopterus > Protopterus annectens. The sequence goes on along the minus strand of NC_056732.1, from coordinate 457,040,480 downwards.
ATCATGCACATGCAAACAATTCACAATGGATATTATACACAATGGGGTGCTCACTGAGATGAGTCCATCAGTGTTCATGTTTTACTTTTGTGTCATGTATTCCTCAGAAAATTCAGTGCTTCCTGCATAGCTATGTATGAGCAGGCTTACATTCCTTAATCTGTATTATTCATAAGCTATTTTTTAATGCATCTGTATCACCATGTGGTTTCTACATGACAATTTTGCATTGCATGTCTTTGGTGTGGGTATGTGTGATGATCCTTCTATATGTCTGGCTTGTGTGATATCATTGCATGTCACATAAATACATAAATACATTGCATACCTGAACATCAGTATGTTTCCTCTAGCATGGAATGTCTTCTTTGACCTCAGGATCCAATTTCTCCTGTCATAGTACTGTGTATACTTATTGGTTTATGCTGCAGCACTGCTGCTTGGCACTTTGCTTAGTTGCCTGCCTATTTCATGCATTGATGGAGGCTCTAAACCGATCTCTGCTTTTTTGCTCCTACATTTCCTTAGCTAGATTTGATCAGCCTTGCTGTTGTTTGGTATACACTTGGCCTACCAGCAGCCTATTGGATGAAGATGCTTGATGCCCATTGTGTACTGCCCTGCCAGCAATCCCCATTTAGTGTTTTATGTTGCACACATACCATCTGTCATACTCATATTGGTACGACTGTCACTGTTTGCAGCATCTCGGCACTGCTTTGTGCATCTGTACATAATGTGTTATTGAGGTGCATCATGGCCGTTATGCATCACTTCTCTGTCTCATCTTTCCTTAACCCCTGCTATACCTTCAGTATGTGTGTTGTCTTTGCACATCACCTCCTATATGTATATCACAGACCTTTGTCCATTATGTTGTGTAATACTTGTTATATGTTTCTTACCTACTGTTTTCTCACCTTCTCTTTTGTGTATTTTTAAACCTTCGAATCTCAAAAAATGGGTCTTAATCCTGTCTAAAAAATTTACCCATGCCCCTCTGACTCTCCCTCTGACCTTGTTATTCCATCGTCACTGTTGTGTGCCCCTCTTCTTTACCCTCTCCCAAAATGTGCTTTGTTATCACCCTATTTCCTTGGGTGTCTGCATTACTTGTCTGAACCACACAGGTCCCACACCCATTGTTAGGTATTTTTGGCATTGGTGATGTGGCTATGAATGCCATTTTTACCATAATTAATGATTTTTTTTAATTTGATTTTTGTGGATTATGATGGATTCCACAAATTATAATGGGTGTATATGTTTATATGTATATCTGCATTTTGCAATAAGTGCAACATATTATGGATATTTGAGGTTTTACGGGACTTTTGCACATTTGTCTTCAGTTAGTGTGTTTTCAAATATATTACTGACATATCCCATTGAGTTTGTCTACCTTCCACACACATATATTGCTAAAGGAAATATATCATTTTACAGATAATTTTTCATTGTAATACGATTTTGCAATACTTGACTGTAGTTGCATCGACATTGCAGGTTATTTATTGTGTCTGCATTGCACTGAGTTATCCTTATTAGACCAGGGCAAGTCACATTTGCATATTACTTGACTTGTCATAAATCTTGTGTTTAACTCAGCACAATATGTTGACTTCTATGAAGTTTATAGGATCTGGCTATTAATGTCCACTGTGGGTGCAGGAAGCTGCAGTAGTGAGGCATTATTAAAGGAAAACCACACATAAATTCTCCAACTAGAGGAAGCCACATCACTGTCTTAGCACAAGGAAAGACCAGAACCAAAGAAAGATGGAGATGGAGAAACAGAGAGAGAAAGAGAAGGGAAAGAGATAGCGTGAAAAAGAGGAAGAAAGAAAGAGAAAGAAAAATACTTGCTGCTCTTGGACAGGATCCAGGCAAAGTAATGAAGATCATAGCCTAAGATGGATAAATATGTTTACGTAACAAAGAGATTACGCCTAAAAGAACAAGTAAGCAAAGGAACAGTGATATAGCTAAATACCTAAAGTAAAGCTGAATATTTTATTTTGTAATGCACTGCCAGTCTGATATAAAAAAATAATATTGTGTTAAAGGTGGGAGCTTTCCCTTATTAAGAAAACTGGACAAGAAAGGCTGTCTATATAAATATATGGATCCCATTTAGAAGATCGACTGAACAGAAAGTTGAACTTCAAATGGTGAAGACCATATGATGACTTTCCAAAATGTCGAAGCTTTTGAATGGAGATCACAGTAAAGTGGGGATCAGGGAATTTACCCTTTTCCCCACTGTACCACAATTTCAGAGTTGGTATATACAATGTTCAGAGGGTGTGGGGGGTACAGGGGAGACTTGCCTGCAAAAATGTAGATTTTTGTTGTTTTCTGTCATTTGACTTTTTGGAAAGTCGATCATATGGTTTCAACCATAAGAAGTTTGGCTTTCCATTCAGTCAATTTTCTGAATGGGATCCATATTTTGAGAGAGACAGGGAAAGAGAGAGAGAGAGAGAGGGGAAGAGAGAGAGAGAGTGATAGAAAGCATGATATAGTTCACTGCTAGAAAGCTCAACCCTCAAATATCAGAAACTGTTTTTGACATTTGCTGATTGATTTGTATTGTAGTATTTTTAACTCATTATAAGATGTGTTTATGATGTAAGATGTATTTAATATTTGTATGCATGTACATATGCCTGTATGTAACTATTAAAACATTTAATTTGACATATCCTTTGCTTAATTATCATGCTAGCTCAGTTATGATGTACTTATAAATGCTTTATGTTTGTTATGCAAATTTTCTCTCAGCGCCTCTGCTGAAAAGGGGTCTTGCGTGGCCAATTCAGACAATCCTGGTAAAATAAAACAATAACTGACTAATTAAAATGACAAAGAGTAGAATATAGGCAATAGTGCACATTTTGAGTCCAGAACAGAGAGATAGTTGACTCTTCTAGTATGGATATAGTAAAACTCATCAAACTATGCAATATGCACCATGACACTATGGAGCTACAGGCATCAATAAAATGATCGATAACACTGGGCCACAACGACCTGCTATCTTTATCCATAACTGCAAAAGGAAGAGTTCATCAGCCAGTGATAGACACCAGTGGAATAACACCAATGGAATATGTGCTGATTTTATATGACTTGTATGCCAGTGCTAGCCTGCCTGGAGTAAATGGAGGTACAGACTAAACAATTAGCACATATGAGCAGAAGCATTGAATGCTGTAAACCGCAAATGCAGTTGTAAGTAATAGTACTAACATTACTGAAGGGGTGTGTCACAAGCACCTATACAATGCACAGAATGCCTTAGAGTGATATGACTATACGCTGTATTTTTTTCCCTCAAGATTTATGCTAACCAGTGCCAAGTTGGAGGTTGATACAGTTTACTTACCACTGCAACAATCACCAGCACATGCAGAGGACAAATACAACCAAGTATTCCATCGTCCTGAAATATAGCAGAGTAGGTTTTAGTAATGCTAAGAGTGCTATACAAATGCCAGGACACTTTAGGGGAGAGAAGAGCACATAATAATGTGAGGCATAGGCCATAAAAGTCTCCTACTATTGAAATAAAGTCTTCCAAAGTTAAAAACCAAAATGAAAGTTACATAAAGCTGAAAAAATAAAGGTCCTCCAAGAAAAAAGTTCCTTCTTTAATTGTAGCAAAGAGCTTATACTAGCTCCATACTATAGTTATAAGTATGCGCGTACTACAAGCAGCTAAATTTATTCATGTATGCCACTGTTGCATCATCCATGGCTGCTTATATGAATGTCATTATTACATTCAATCTCTACAGACAATTCAGTTCAGATACAGATTACGCCATCAACAGCTTGCACTCCAGGTACACCATCCCCTTCATCACCACCACCGCCCTCCTGATATGGTAGAGGTACTACATGGTATACAGTATAACCATCAGGTACTGCAGTTTGATGCATTGAGAGGAAAGACTGACATGCCATGAAACAGAGATGATGATTTGCCATAGCACAACGACCAGGTCAAGTGATGAGAAATGCATGCACACTTGGGGATGGATGGAAATAATGTTTGTCAGTTCAATACACAGGATTAAGTATATGAGCCACAAATAAACTTCATCCTGTTGTCAATGGTTTGATTCATTCATACTCCATTTGTCTTCTGCATAACTTGCAGCATTTTAATTTCTCACTGTTTCATTTTAGTTTACATTATGTTCCTGTTCATTTAATTTTAATGGTGTTTTTATTGATGCAATTCATTATTTAATTTCCTGTATGCCTTTTATACATATGGTCTGAGTTTTGTTGTGTTTTGTCCTTCATGGAAAGTTGTTGAGCTGAGGAGTCAGGTGGAATAAATATGTTTCAAAGTCTGCAATCTTTCTCATTATTTATTTATATCATATTACCAGTCACTTCAGTGAAGTGCCTTTCAGCCTAGTAGTGTGACCTTATTAACAACATTTTAATTATCAATGACTGAAGGAATGAATGAAAGCATTAATTAATCATTTGAAGTATTTAGGGAATAAACACATTATGTGTGTGTGTGTGTGTGTGTGTGTGTGTGTGTGTGCGCGCGCATAAATGTGTTTGCACATATAGCTGTCTGTGCAAGTGTGTGTGTGTGTATGCGTGTGTGTGTGATGGAGGATGGACAAGGTAACATGAAGTAGCTTACAAAATGTGTGCAGAGACAAGAGCCATTAGACTGATTTATTATGCACAGATAAGAATTATGCACATATGGTATAAAACAAAACAAAGACCAAAGCATCTTGGGATGAAGGAGATAGGCATGGTGGTGTGGCAGAGAGGGGACAGAAAACAATCATATGTAGTGTAAATATATTTGGAGTAAAATCATTTTGGGACAGGATCAGAAGCGGATGGGATGTATTGTACAGGAAAGAAGTGGCAATGGCATGTTTTTCTTTTTTTTGATGTAAGGGAATCATGGAATGTGATCTGTTAAGAAAGAACTAGAAGTTTAATAAATGCTGAGATTACAAATAAATGGGGCATTAGTAGAACAGAAAGGAACAAATGGGATGTGGACCACTATGCAATGTATAAGGCAGTAGTAACAGGATTCAAGAAATATGATGCAACAATAAAGAAATTGTTGCAAAAGTGATAGAAAGATCATATAAGGAGAGGATACAGATAGTGGTATATTATAGTAGGACAGTGAGAAAGGAGGGGAGAACGTATAGGAAAGCAGAAGAAGGAGAACTGTTAGGTAAAAGAAAAAAATATTTTGTACCAGGAGGATATGTGAGAGGGGAATGTGATGCTTTGGTATCATAGCTATTAACAGGATTAAAGTTAATCAAGCAAAGAAAGAATGGATAAGGGGACATTTGTAGCTATGTAAAACACATGTGAGGGAAATGCAACTTTGTGTAATAAGCCAGATGTACAGAGGTAGCATGTGTAATAAGTGTCAAGATGGGAAATATAATATACAGAAGGAAGATTTAAATCATATTTTATGCAGAAAATATTTTAATATGTAGGAAACTATTAATGATAAAAAAGAAATGCAAAAATGAAATACACATAGAACTCAACACCTGGTTTGCATGATGATGATTAAAAAGCAAATGGACAAGACAAATAGTAATTAAGCTTATGCTTTTTCACAGTAGATATAAATACAGTGAAAATATGTGCCGTAAAAACATAGTACCGTGGATCAAATATTGGATTAAATGAATTAGCAATATTTCATGCAATGTGCCATCCTATCAACAAGAGATACCACTGAAGCAGGTATGTAGTCTGGCAACATTATCTTGCCAGTCCATTCAGTAATAATTATGGATTAAATGCACAATATTCCCATATATGATCACATTGGATCTGATGGTGTATGCAGATAACATGAGCTAATTACATTGTTGCACAACAAAGCATGGAATTTCTGGAACTTGTGATGCAGTGTGTGTAGCACCCTGCTGTACAGTATATCTCTTGTGTGTAGCACCCTGCTGCACAGTATATCTCTTATATGTAGCACCCTGATGCACAGTATATCTCTTGTATGTAGCATTCTGCTGCACAGTATATCTATTATCATTACGATTGTTATAGGGAGAAATATATATTTTAATTTGGCATATGCCTTGCATATATAAGGCCTTGCTAGATTTGCAAGGTGCATATCATAATCTTACTAAGACAAGCAGAGAAGACACAACTGTAACCAAACCTTGTTCTGCCAAAATTTGTCCATGAGCATACAAAGTCTAGACTGCAGGACACATCCGGATGGTGACAGATATTGGCATTTCCAGCATGGACAAACTACATACTGGTTGTGCATCTGTGGTTATTGGTGACAACTCCAGTGGCTGCATTATATGTGCCATCAGTACTTAAGACTGATTTAGCAGTGTCATATCCTGTTTATCCCCAGTACACACAAGTGACATCTGCTGTGCATTGTGCCTTTCATCTTCTGCTTGGTACATAAGTACTTGACCCTTGAGGTCATTGACATGAGGAATGCCTTAGAGTGTGTGTGCATGTAGACACACATCAATGGTTTATATGGCCAAGAGAATATGTGATTCATAGTACCTGAGACAGCATATTTTTACCTAGCAGTAGGAGCAGATGAGCCCTGATCAGAAGTATATATATATATATATATATATGTGTGTGTGTGTGTGTGTGTGTGTGTGTGTGTGTGTGTGTGTGTGTGTATATATGTGTATATATATATATATATATATATATATATATATATATATATATATATGTTAGAAAAATATGTATTTGAATATATGTGAAGTGCTAGTTTAAAAGCAAAGTAGTATGTAATGCATTTTATTCCATTAATGATATAACAAAATGTGTAACTGCAAGAAGTTTTAAAGTTTGCAAGAAACTGTGAAAGTTGACTGTTGACTTCTGACCCTGTGGCCTAGCTTAACAAGTTTTTTTGTTTTTTACTTTTCACACAAGTGATTATCTGCTGGGTTGAAATTAAATATGTGAAATAATGAAATCTTCTGCTCTTTCCTGCTCTGGATTGATTTTTGTGTGTGTGTGTATATTATAACACACAGCTGTTGTTGGGGACGTGTTACAGGGAACAAAGAAGTGTATTAGAAGATTGAATCTGCTTTAACTTTTGAAAATATACAGCATCAGCATTAATTAATGAATAGAACACTGTAAGCTAAAGTGATGTAGATGCCCTGTGACAGATCACGTCAGTAAGGTGGGCACAACTTGAATGTAAAGACTATAAAAATTGTGTACTTCCTGTTTCATGTCAGACAAAATTCTGTACTTGTACGTTTTTTGCCTCCTGGTGTACACTAGTAAACTTTTGAACCTGAACCTCCTGTGTATTGATCTTTTTATTTTATCTGACAGTTTGGTCCTTCGGACCGGAAATCCCTCAGACAGCTGCAGATCAGAGTCTACCGGTGGTCGAATACTGCGCAGGAGAAGTTACCAAAATGGTTCTTCTTGGGTGAAAACACCTCCGACTGAATTGTCATTTAAAGAGGCTGGCCACTTTCTGATCTGTGGCCGAAGAGCGGATCCTGGATGGTTCAATACCGGAGGCTCAGGTAGGAAGACTTTTGCCTTTTTTTCTGTTTTAGATCAGGGACTAGGTTACAGTAAATATTGTTGTCAAGATTTGTTATGCAGATCAGGGACAAAAGGAATTACTGTGTATTTGGTCATAGATCAGGGTAACAGAATAAGGTAGGCAGTTATTCTAGATAAACTATGAAAAGAAACTGAAATTTTGATATCACGTGATAAGAAGGGTTATGTAACATTTTCTTTTAACATGGGAAATCAGTGCACTAAAACATCGCGAGATCCGCCCCTAACCGAAGACGCAAAATATATGCAATCACAACGTTCTGATAATGTTAGGTATTATACAAAGTGGGTTAACAAATATGAATTCGATGGTAAATTAGATAAAACTTCACTGGTTAAACTCCTTAAGCAACTGAAATCTGATGCGGGAGGTCAGGCAAAAAAGCAATGCCAATTAGGCATTCCTCAGGCACACAGGTGGATTGAGGAAGCAAATCGTAGGGAACAGAACACTAAAAATTCAAAAGCATTATTTTTAGACAAAGAAGATAATAACATAGTAATAGCAACAGCTCCTCCTCCCCTGCCCCCTCCATTGCCTTTTTCAGGATATGAAGTGAGTGGACAGGCTGGTTCGCCTCCGCATTATCCTGAGGTCTCAGTGAGACCACAACCGTTTGTTAGAGATCCTATTGAAACTAGGTCCCGAGTGCGTAAGATACATGGGGATGCAGAATCGTATCAAATAGAGAGAAACCTACAGGATGAGAATGAGGAAGAGATATGTCCGCTTATAGAGGTCCCAAATCCTCAGGCAGGACAGGCAGGGCAGGACCCAACTCTCTTAGTATACAGACCATGGACACCGGAGGATATCCGGAAAGCTACTGAGGGAATCCCCCATCCGAAAGTTAATTTTACAAAATTTTTAGAAGATTTGCAAGGCATGAGGTTGAGTTACCACTTGAATGGGGAAGAAGTAGAAAAAGTAGTCAGACAAATTATAGGTCCAGATTGGCACATGATTTGTGGCACCTGGAATCCTCGTAATGCAGAGCTTAAACCACTCCCACATAGTGACGCAGAGCTAGACAACAGAGTGAAAGGTCTTACAGACCGAATCTCTGAGAAATGGAAACCTAGAGCAGACTGGACTTGCATTAACCAATGCATACAACAGGAAAATGAGACGATAGATGGGTACTATGCTAGATTATTGGAATGTTTTAATAATCATAGCAGTATGACAGTTCCTGAAAATCAAGTGAATGATTCCCCGTATGAACAGCAATTGAAAAATGCATTTTTAAAAGGTTACATTGCACCTATCAGCAGCTTCATTATGAAGCACATGATAGACCATCGAACAGGTAGGCTACAAGCCTTACTTGAATATGCTAGACATGCTGAAAGACATTTTAATAGCAAAAAGAAAAAGAAGGCGCAAGTCTTCACTGCTGAAGATGGAGCTGAAGTATTTGTGTTACAGTCAGGTAAAAAGGGAAAGAAAAATGCCCAGGGAAATAAACAGTCTGACAAATGGTCAGAAGATTTTCAGGAAAGAAAAAAGAGAGGTGAATGCTTTAAGTGCGGGAAGAAGGGACATCTATCGAGGGATTGTAAACAGAACAAAAAGGTAATCACTGAAGACAAGGGAGATGAGGACTGACTATATGATAGTGAAGATACATCATGCAGAAGTCAGAAATCATCAGGAGAAGTTAATAAACAGAAAACAAATGTAAATGTAATGGAAGGGATAGAGGAAGTACAAGTAGATATGGAGGATGAAGAAAGTGAAATTTTGGATTTAGCATTATTGAGCCTAGAGCTCTACTTAGCAGATACGAAACCGGAAGTTACACTTCTGGTGGAGGGAAGGGAAGTCATATTCCTGTGTAATTCAGGAGCATCACGGACCCTGATACACCCCTCCAAGTTACCAGAACATTCTGAATCACCTGATTATATACTAGTGAAAGCTGCGAATGGACAGCTATACAGGGAACCACTTTCCCATGATATAGCAATAACTGACCCTGTTTCAGGTATGACCCAAAGAAGTAAGATTGTTGTTTCTGCAAAATGTCTGGTGAACCTATTGGGTAGGGACCTTATGCAGATATTTGGCATAGCAGTAGTTCCAACTGTGCAGGGTAGGGAGGCACAGAGACAAATGGATACTTTTGTGGTGCAATCGGAGGGTGAAACTTTTTACTGGTACAGCCAGGACCTAGTTACGACTGGTCCAGGGGCAGTAACCGAGGAACTGATGAATGTAGCCATCAGTAAAGCTCCCTCCCTTGACACTGATCATCAGCATTTGTTACACTGTACTCTATACTACTGTAATACGCTAGGACCTGATAAAGAATATGGGCAAGAATTGTTCAGAAATCCTGCAACTAGATTAGTATTACATATGTTGTATTGGGATACTGAGGGGAACAGTGTAGTTAGCTGTTCATTACCTCAAGAATTCCTTGTATTATATACGTCAAATCAATTACCACATGTCAGCCTGACAAAGAATAAAAACGTAAAATGGGCAGACTTAGGAAAAAAGGTAACAAGATGGAAAAAACAGACTGACTTAGAATTGTCAGAACAGGGAATACAGAAACAAAAGTTGAATTGGTTGACGCAGACACACCCGGCTGTACACTTGCAATCTAGCGTGGACAGCTGATTAGCATTTTTATTGGAAGAAAAAGAAAAAGCTTTATGTGAGATACCAACGACTCTTTGGTCAACAGACAAGTCAGATGTAGGACTTATTTGAACAGCAGGACCAGTTATAATTACACCAAAGTCAGCATTTAGACCACAGAAAAGACAATACCCTTTGTGAAAAAATGCAGAAATAGGAATCAAGCCTATAATAGCAGCATTACTTAGGGAAGGAGTACTGGTAGAATCTCCTGATTCACCATGTAATACACCCCTATTTCCTGTTAAAAAAGCAAATGGGGAATGGTGGATGGTTCAAGATTTACAAGCTGTAAACAATGCAGTGATACCCAGAGCACCCATGGTGCCAGACCCACATACTTTGTTAAATGACTTAAAACTGCAACAAAAATATTTCTCTGTGGTAGATATCAGTATTGCTTTCTTTTCAATACCTATACATCCTGATAGTCAATACTGGTTTACATTTACATTTCAGGGTAAAAGGTATACCTATACTCGACTACCACAGGGATATTGTGAGAGCCCAACAATATTCGCACAAGAAATGTTTAGCAACCTGGCAGGGTTTACCCCACCAGGAGGTATTCAAATTCTACTTTACGTAGATGACATTTTGCTAGCAGCCCCCACCCAGCAGCAATGCAGGGAAGATACTGTAGCGCTATTGAAATTCTTAGCAACACAAGGACACAAAGTGAACAAAAGTAAGTTACAACTCTGGAAAAAGCAAGTTAGATACCTAGGATATGTGATATCCAATGAAGGTAGGACATTAGACGAGAATAGAAAGACAGCAATTTTACAAGCACCCAAACCAGTAACCAAGAAGGAAATGATGTCCTTCTTGGGGACAACTAATTTTTGTCAGAGTTGGATACGAAACTATGCTTTGGAATCTGCTCCACTGACTGACTTGATATATAAAATACCAATGGCAGCACAAGATTTGTTACAATGGACACCCGAAGCAGAAACAGCTTTCTGCCAAATGAAGCAGTTGATAGCTTCTTCATTAGTTTTAGGACTCCCAAATTATCACAAACGGTTCTTTCAGACCGTAGATTGCAAGCAAGGATATATGATGTCAGGGCTGACACAACAACATGGGGATAAGCAACGCCCCATAGCCTATTATTCATCACAGTTAGACTCAGTGGCACGATCTTTGCCTCACTGTGTACAAGCAGTAGTTGCAGCTGCAATGGCAGTACAGGCTTCGGCCTCAGTGGTATTATTCCACCCTCTCACATTGAGAGTGCCTCATGCAGTCGCAATAATCTTACTGCAAGAAAAAGTAGCATACCTCTCTCCTGCTAGACATCTTTCATGTATGACTATACTGCTGAGCCAACCTCATATGACAATTGAACGATGTACGACATTAAATCCATCAACATTACTCCCAACTCCTGCAGATGGCACACTGCACAGCTGCCTGCAGGAAATTGAACAGTTAGCCTTGCCTAGACAAGATCTCACAGATATGTCCTTGGATGATGTCGAGGTTTCATATTACGTGGACGGCTCATGCAGAAGGGGCCCTACAGGAAAGAATCTAGTGGGGTATGCAGTAGTTACAGACACTGAAATTTTAGAAGCCCAACCCTTACCACATAACTTATCTGCACAGGCAGCAGAATTGATAGCTTTAACACGAGCATGTACTTTAGCAAAAGACAAATGTGTAAACATATATACTGATAGTCAGTATGCTTTCTCTACAGTACATGTATTTGCGCAACAATGGAAGAATAGGGGAATGATAACATCTAGTGGAAAACCAATTAATCATGCACAATTTATTTTGGAATTATTAGAATCTATTCAGTTACCTACTAAAGTAGCTATTTGCAAATGTGTAGCTCATACAAAACAACAGGATAAGATTTTGAAAGGCAATGTGAGAGCTGATGCAGCTGCAAAGCAAGCGGCCTCAGACTCAGAAACTTTACTTTTGAATGAGGAATTACAACCCTCTGAGATTTTAGATTTAGACATGTTGAAAACAATGCAGACGCTTACTACAGAAGCAGAAAAACAAAAATGGGAAAAACAAGGCGCAATTCTTGAAAATGGACTGTACATTTCCAAAGAGAAAAAAACTAAATTGCCGTCTAATTTATTTAGATATGCAGCTTTGTTGAGCCATGGGCAGTGCCATGTCTCAACAGGGGGATGGTACAGTTAGTAAACCGAATATTCAAAACATACGGATTCACAAACTATACAAAAAATGTTGTGCAGCTTGTCATACTTGTAACAAGCACCGTGCACAAGGGGCATTTAAACCTAAGCAAGGAAGTTTTCCTATACCACCATATCCGTTCCATACTATCTGTATGGATTTCATAGAATTAAATAAGTGTGAAGGAAAAAAATATTGTCTAGTCATTGTAGATATGTTTTCTAAATGGGTAAAAGCTTTTCCAACCAAGAATCTGGATGCAGCAACAGTGGTGAAAGCCCTGGTAAAAGGAGTAATCCCTAGATTTGGCATACCGGAAAGGATTTATAGTGACAATGGTACACATTTCGTTAATCAGACAATCCAGCAACTTGGAAGATTTTTTGGAATCTCCTTGAAAAACCATTGTGCCTACCACCCACAGTCAGCAGGACTGGTGGAAAGGTACAGTGGAACTCTTAAGAATAAACTTAGGAAGTGCGTTGATGAGACCAAGAAGAATTGGCTATACTGTTTGCCTTTGGCGCTGCTGAGTATGAGAATGGTCCCAAATGTGAAGGGTTTGATTCCCTTTGAAATGGTTTTTGGGAGAGCATATTATGTGCCTCAGTGGAAAGCTCTCATGCCTGCAGAGCAAGAGGCTGACAGTTCATTAGCTAGTTATATGAGGAAACTGTTAACAAATAAATCTGTTTTGCAGTTTAACTCTTTTTCAGATAAGGAACAGACCAGACCGGTGGAAGCAGTTTTGGCTCCGGGAACATGGGTGTGGTTAAAAGTGACGAAGAGGAAGAATTGCGTGAGTCCAAAGTGGGAAGGACCATACCAGGTACTGTTGGCAATGCCTACTGCAGTCAGAGTGGCTGAGAGGACATCCTGGGTCCATTTGACACACTGCAAACTGGTAAAGAACTTTCAACTTGATAAAAACTTTGTGACTGATATACAACAAGGGCAAAATGGCCAAGAACAAAGCGAATAGAAATATAGATCAACCCCAGAGATGTTGCATAATCATTTTGTTAAGTATACATTTATTAACTGTAATTGTGACAATTTTCCTCTTGTGGTTTTTCCTACACTCAACCACACAAGTGAAAGTGGGAAGACGTGACGAAACATCTATAGACTGGCATCCAAATTTTAACACATACCTAGCCATGAAACGTGTATATGCAGAGACTATGAACATTTCAAATTGCTGGGTTTGTACAGCTATACCAACAGCATATGGAGGACTGATAATGTCCGCTGTCCCTCTGGGGATAAATGAGACTTGGGAAAATTTGCTTTTTGACACAGGGACTGTGAGATCACAGGACAAAATAGCTTTGTTTTTACCTGTCACACAAAAAGGAATTGTATGTTTTTATAAAAATGACACTCTCCAGGTGGGCTGGAGCAATTGTAATATAACAATATCTTATTGGTGTTACATTAAGACTAGTAATGGGAATACCCTTTGCAATACTAATTATGACTCATATTTGAACTCAATGAAAACAACCATGAATGAAATTCGCAAGAATCCTGTTTTATTTAAACAATTGTCAATTATAGACCAGAAAATGTTTCATGCAGGGTTAATGCATATTAGTACTAAAGTAGAAAATTGTTATTTTATTTGTGGGGGAAAAAGCATACAAATGGCTACCTGAGAATTGGTCCGGCAGTTGTTTTTTTGGGTTATCCGTTTCCGGCTATAAGACATACTGCAGAATTACCTTTGGGTAAGATACGAAACGTGAGAGAAGCAGCCCGAAAACCTGAAGGTCCAGGTGAAAAGCCTGTAAATCCAGTAGGACGGATTGAAGCTGGCTGGAAAGACCATAATACCGTAAAGGATAAAAGCAAATTGACTCATATGGACTTGAGTGACAGTGTTATATGTTGGGCAGGAATATTCCCGGCATATGGAGCAGTCAAATCAATCTGGGAATTGAGGAAGCTGTCGAAACTTCTCGAAGTAATGAGCAATGCAACTTTCTCTGCCCTAGAATTGGTGACTGATGAACTGAATGCAATGAGAACTGTTGTGCTACAAAATCGAATGGCTCTTGACTTCACCCTAGCGGCGAGAGGTGGTACGTGCGCGCTTATCAAAGAAGAATACTGTGCATACATTCTGGACAATAGGCATGAAATTAACAACTACCTAGAGGTAATTCAGCAAGTATCAGCCATGACTGAACCAGGCCCAAACCCACTGATGGACTTCTTCCAGAATCTATTTGGGGGGTGGGGTTCCATCCTAATGAATGTTCTGATTGCTATTCGTGTGGGTTTACTCCTAATAGGAGCATGTGTTTGTTGTGGAATTCCCTGCATGAAAAGATTAATCAAAGATTTTATTGATGTATCTGTTACTGAAACTTTGTACCAAGATATTGAGATTGAAAAATTGATCTCAGACGAAAACTTTTTCTGAAGTATAGATCAAATGACTCATCTAGCTGAAAATCCTTAGTGGAAGAGGTTAGGGGATGAAATGACATTATGCATACTTCAAAATAGAATAAAAAGTATTAATAGGAGGGAAAATGTTAGAAAAATATGAATTTGAATATATGTGAAGTGCTAGTTTAAAAGCAAAGTAGTATGTAATGCATTTTATTCCATTAATGATATAACAAAAAGGGTGAATTCATGTGTAACTGCAAGAAGTTTTGAAACTGCAGTGTGGCTTGTAGCAAGTTGACCTCTGACCCTGGCAGCTGCTAGCTTAGCAAGTTTTAATGTTTATACTTTTCACAAGTGATTATCTGCTGGGTCAGGAAATTAAATATGTGAAATAATGAAATCTTCTGCTCTTTCCTGCTGGGATGATTTGGCCTTGTGTATGTGTTACTAGATAACACGCAGCTGTTGGGAAAGTGTTACAGGGGAACAAAGAAGTGTATTAGAAGATTGAATCTGCTATTGTATTCAAACTAGTCTGAAGCCTTGAAGAAGTAACTTTACAGAAAGACATTATGTCTGACCAGGTGGTAAGCAAGGCCGTATTGTTACCAGAGGAAAACTTTTTTAAAATATACAGCATCAGCATTAATTAATGAATAGAACACTGTAAGCTAAAGTGATGTAAATGCCCTGTGACAGATCACGTCAGTAAGGTGGGCACAACTTGAATGTAAAGACTATACAAATTGTGTACTTCCTGTTTCATGTCAGACAAAATCCTGTACTTGTACGTTTTTTGCCTCCTGGTGTACACTAGTAAACTTTTGAACCTGAACCTCCTGTGTATTGATCTTTTTATTTTATCTGACAATATATATTCCTAATACCTTCATACAACATATGTGGTGGATCCTGCTCCTTCCTCCTTGTGGTACTAATCACTGCTGTAATGTCTAATGACTGACGGTGTTGGTATGTTCTTAGGTTTTGCTTCTAACATTTTCTCAAAGTGCAGTAGCTTCTGTTAAATGCAGTGCATCTTAGGCTTGTATCTTATGTTCTCCAGCTCCTACCAGGGGAGATGCTACTTCATGTACATAATGCTGAGCTTTCAAATGACTTGCTGACCAAGAAAATAGTTCCTGGATTCTACCAAGGGATTTTACATCAGCAACAGAAGCCCTCCCCTTCCCTCCCAGATGAGATTTCTGGCCATTAGCACAATTAACTTACTTCTACTATTGGCTACTTTACCTCCCTTACCTCCTTTACCTTCCATGTCACAAGTTAAACACAGCCTACTGGTATCATTGTTAGGATCACCACCAGCATCATCAATAAGTTTAATATTTCCAAGGAGATTGACCTATAACATTACAAATGTGTTGTCATGTGACTTCTGTCTCCAAAGCATCACCTGTACTGCAGACTGACACATTTGCTTAGTGTCATGTACATGACACTACAGTGACTTTTTTCCAGTTCAACATCAGCCTTGAGGTTAGAGAATGGATCAGAACACTCAGAATCTACTGACCAGATTTGTGATGCAGGCAGATGGAGGTCTGACTGCAGAACATGTGAAAGAGTATAGTTTAGCAGGCTTGGTGATGGAGGATACAGTCAAGGAGGGTTCAGAATGAGTGATAAAAGTCAACCTCCACTATGCTACAAGAAGGGACAGAGTTAAGTTATCTGCCAAAGACCAGGCATTGCATAAATATATATAATTAGACAAAAATAGGTAATTATTTCAGCTTAAGAAGTACTGCAGACTGAGAGGGTTTGTGGGATCATGCATTAATGTATGAGTATTGTGTGCTTTGCCTCTGTCTGCTTCTTGGGCATGAGGGCAAGATGAATATCCTCAGTCCTACAGTGAATGATGGCACTAGAGCAAGGACTTGCCAGTGTCTGTGCAAGACAGGTGGCAGTATTCTCTGTAATTTTGTGTTAATCTATTCCAGAAAACATCTTCATTGCAGGTATAAGCAGAACTTATGAGGTAACATAAGCATAGAAGGTGGGGGAAGCTGAATCAGCTTGCCACTGGATGCCAATGAAGTACGAAGTATTAAGTGGACTAGGTCAACGTGGAAAACATTCCAGTAAATTCTATGAAAAACAATGGTTAAAAGCAGTATTTTGTGACTCACATTTAGGTGATGGTGGTAATTTTGCAGCTGATTCCTGGGCTGTTCTATGGTGGTATGTGACCCTATCTCTCTTCATCCATCTCTCTTTCTCTCATTGATACTGTATATCATTCCTGTGTAGTTCCAGTTTATCTATGGATTGGGTAGACATCTGCAGTCACTGTTACTACACTGCCTGGTCTCTAGGGTATAAGCAGGAGAGATTACATCCACATTCATCATCGCACACCAGGAAATAGTATAGAAATTGTTAAGTAATGTGCTATGATACTACAGTTCCACACAGCTGTGTGTCATACTTACACTGTTAGGGAGCTGCAGCTTGACTGTGGCTCTCACATCAATCTTAGCAGGCTGTTATGTTGTACAGGCTGTGAGGATATAACATAGTACTGAATTGCTGATTTATTTATACTGTTTTTTTTTTTTTGCTGTTTTGACTGTGATTTTATGCACTTTGAATTTCTAATACTGCTGCACTTTTTAGCATAGGCTAGATTCAGTGTTACTGAATCTAGACTGTCTTGTATCACTTGAACACTAAAACCAGCTCTTCACTGAAAGATCTGATGCAGCCTTTGCTTCCAACTAACTATAAGTGCCTGTTTTTGCCCTTATATTGCACCTTTAATTAGTATTTGCATTCTACTGTCTGTATGACTTGTCAGAACTGTTTTTGGCCACATTTTACGGCACACTGTACTAGTTCAGCTGTAGCATAGCCCAGGTCCAGGTTTGCTCTTTCTGGGTCTATTTTGTAATTTCTGATCATCAAATTCAAGCCATCCTTGTTGGAGTAGGCCCTTCTGCAACTTTGTGGTAGGAGAGTGCTTCTGGGTGCCATCTAATTGATGGTGATTGGACTAGAGCTCAGACAGTGCATCCTTATTGGCTAATTTGAGTTAAAAGGGTTATTTCTTGTTTTATTTAAGCCTCGCATCTGCACTTGCTTGTGTGTAGTACACCAATGAGCACTGTCACGTAGTGGTAGTTACCGTTGGTGGTTATAGTCACAAGCATTTTGCTTGTTAAGTTTTCCTTCAAACCACTTCAAAGCACCAAAATTCACACAAACATAAAAATGATTGAGTCCCAGGCTGAAAAATTGAAGAAGTACGCAGATTGTTGAATAAAATCTTTTACGAGCGCTTTCCGGTACCTCGGCTCAAACAGCCTTTTGAAGGAATGATTTTACACTGAAATACAACTTTAAATACACATTGATTATCATTGAATTACAAATGTGTTAAACACTAAACCATTACTCATTAACCCTTTCCCAAAAAGATATTCACATCCAACTTTTAATATACTGAAGGTAAAGTTACAAAAGCAATTGAATGAATACATAATAGATGTCAAATATAAAAACACCCAGAATATGTGACGTGTAAGAGCATACATATATATGTATAAACCACATATCATGTACATTAAATAACATAGCAATGATTGATGACTCCATACTATAATGACATTTTGTGACGTTATAACCATAAACAATCTCCTTTGAACATGAAAGTAAACATTTATAATGAAAAAATGATGCAATCACATGTTAACCAAGCTTAAATGACTCTTCTTGACATAAGCCCTCAGAATTGTTAAAATATCAGAAAAAACTTCACCTAGAAAACATTCCATAAAAATACCCTTTTTAACTTAAATATTAACAAAAATGTTTAATGTTATATTCTGCTATACAGAATGTTAATAATTAACAACAAATGATATTAAATTACTGATTTAAATCCCTAGGGAATAATGTGCCATAATTAATAATACATTTTGTCTCCAACTTTAATAACTCACTGAGAAAATCATCACCTTGTTTGTTGAGAGGTTTGGCCAAGATGCTAAAAATGAAACTAACATCAGAGCCAGCATGTCTGCCTGAAAATGGTATGCCACAGGATTTTCAACCCTGCTGTGTTTAATATCACCCAAGTGGTCCATAATACGATTTTTTTTGCCATTCTTTTATATTGCCCTATGTAGCACCTTATGGGTTTAGATCCACAACCTATGATGTAAACAACTCCACAGGACCAACAATCAAACAAATCCATGGCCTTGTACTTCTTGCCATTTATGAAGGTTCCATCTAAATTCTGAACCCTACTACAAATCTTGCAATGTCCACATGAATAACATCCTGTGTATCCTCTATTTCTCTTGACTTTCTTCATATTTAACAGTTCCTTCAAATTAAAAAATCTATTATAAGAGAACGTTATTCTCCTGGGGAATAAACCTGTCAGGGTAGGTTCATTGGCAACCATATGCCAAAACCTCTCTACAACCGGATTCGCAAGAGGGAGATTTTCTTTTATTAGAATGGCTACTCAACAAAGAGGTAACTTTATTTTACGATACTGGTCTATTGGAAAAAATATCTAAGCTAGATTTGACCCCTAGGGGTCTTAGAGTAGATCGGTTGCCTTCTTCCGATTTCTCTGATGAAAAGACTGATTTGTTTGAAGAGTGGAAACAAATTGCTCTAACTTGTACTGCGGGCTGTTTGAAAGTGTTTATTAAGAGAAATGTACCAAAGTGCAGGAGGAGATTTTGCAGTTACAGGATCACTTAAGTAAATATGTTCCTGTTTTATTTTTCAACAATAGAATCAAGGAGATCCAGGGCCATGTCAGTAAGGTCAAGGAGGCAGTTATTACACAAAAGAAGAGGAAGCTAGAATGTGACATTAGGGACTATAAAAATGGCACCATTTTCTCAAGGTAACGAAAAACAAGAAGGGGAAGATGCAGAAGTGCTCGTAATGGTAGTAAGTCCCGTATGTTGCGAGATTCTTTGGCTTCCTCGGTTGAGACGGCATCCAGTGGCAAAAAGAATGTGCCGTCTGAGGAGGTTATCCCAAGTGTGGACATTTAAGAAGAACAATCTTCCCCAACACAACAAGTTAAAACTCAGGGTCGGAAATGGCAGGGAACGAATTCGTATGGCAGTGGTGGTAACAACAGAAGAAGGAAGAACTAATGGCAGTTGTATTGACATTAATGGTGACTTTATTTGCAATATTAACACAGAGGCTTTTATTTCACCCAGATATGTGATGGATAAGGTCATGCAGAGCGATTGGATGTACTTTAAATTGTCAGTCTTTCTGATTTAAATGTAAACAGTGATGTTGAAGCATTGTTACTGAAGGGAACAAAATTTGTTCCAACATTTTTTCCAACTTTAGCTAATGTTATTTTAGAAGCAAGTCATTTTTGTAGAAAATTGCATTTAAAAACACCTTGTCCCAATGGTTCTTGGAATTCATAAATGGATCAACTAATTCATTGTCCCACTTGGGGTTCAAATATCCTAGACCTAGTCATTACCAACATGGGAGATCGATGCTCCACATCAGTGGTCACCCCCTCATTGGTCAGCTCTGACCATAAGCTAATCACCCTTGATGTTCACATCCCACCCCACTGAATGTTCGACCGCTGAATCCTACACTAAGGCAGTAAGGCATTGTACGAACAGATCCACTCGTGCATGAATCATGCCATTCCAAACAGAACCAAGACGCTCTCCTCCAAAAAAAGGAACCCAATCTGGTGGTCCCCTGCCATAAACAAACTATACAACAGAAGGAAGAAACTGTTGCAGAAAAGTGGAAAAGCCCAGGATGCAAAAACCTCCCTTACCAGCCTCAGTAAGAAGCTGAGATCCCTCATAAAATCCTCCAAAGCTAGTTATGAAAATAAAATTGCCTAAGATTTCAAGGACAACCACAAGGCATTCTATAGTTATGTCAAGAATATAAATGGCAATGCTCAGATCTGCTCTAAGCTACAACAGAATGACATTAAATATACTGATCCTAAGGATATTGCCAATATCCTGACAGATCGACTCAGTGCCAACTTCACCCCCCCCTCACCCCCTAAAGTGCCAATCTCAATACCAAAAGATTGCCAAATTCCGGTACTCACGGCCACACAGGTAAAAGACGGACTCTCCAAAGCTAAGAATACAGCATCCATGGGACCAGATGACATCTCGGGCTGTGTACTACATGAACTACAAAATGAACTGGCACCTTACGTAAGTGTCATGCTTAATCATAGCCTCACCTCAGGCTTCATGCCCAGTGAGTAGCATACAGTTACAGTTATCCCACTCCACAAGGGGAGATCCATCTTGGATCCTGGGAACTATCGTCCCATCCATCTGACGAGCCTGATCTGCAATGCCATGGAATGCATTATCATGGAACTTATAAACAAAGACATTGGCAACCTTCAAACACTGGACCCCACCCAGTTTAGTTTTGTAAAAGGCCAATCTTGTCCCCTCAACCTGATTGACTTCTTCAAATCAGTCTCCAGAGCCGTAGACAAGGGTAAGACAGTCCACACAGCCAATCTGGACCTCGCCAAGGCCTTCGACACCATCCTCACTCTGGAATCATAGATAAACTTACTAAGCTGGGAATTAATCCCTAGGTCACTCGATGGATTGCCAACTGGCTTACTGACAGAACCTACACTGTAAAAGTAGCTGACTCAAAATCCAGCTCCAGGCAAGTGACAAGCGGAGTACCTCAGAGTTCAGTCCTGGGACTGCTCTTGTTTGACATCTGCTTCTCTGAATTACAGGCTAGCACTAAGGGACTCTAGCTAACAAAGTTCGCAGATGACTGCAAACTGGGAGCCATTACTGAATTCTCAAATGTTATTGATATTCTACAAAAGGGCGTTACAGAAACAGATGCTTGGTCCCAGAGTCATGGGATCAAGCTCAATGCCAAGAAATGTATAGTTATCCCCTTTGGGAAAAACATATGCCCTTGAATTACCACATAAGTGGCAGTACACTAAACACCGAAAGTGTGATAAGGGACTTAGGGACACAGGTGGACAGTGGTCTCATCTTCGATAACCACATAGCCACAACAGTCAAGAAATCCTTCTATGTGGCACAGCTCATCACTAAGGGATTTTCATCCAGAAAAAAAGAAGTTATTGTCCCACTGTACTCATCCCTCATTAGACCCATTATAAAGTACAATGCCCCATTTTGTATGTACCTCTCAACACATCTGCAACAACTGGAAAGGCCGCAGAAATACCTCACTAAAAGAATCACAGGCCTAAAGCAGATGCCCTATGCTGACCGCTTTAAAAATCTCCAGCTATACTTTGTCACATATCGTCTACCCAGAGGTGATCTTTGCTTAACATACAAGGCCATGTCAAACCCAGAACTGTTGGACATGCTACACTTAAAGAAATCCCAATCCCTCAGAGCCACATGCTCCAGAGATCTAAACCTTGTCATCACAATGATTAAAACATGCTGGAGGGATAGCTTCCTGACCTGGAGACTCCGCAGACTCTGGAATAGACTGCCCATACATGTCAAGCTGAGCGCCTCTTTGGCCCTCTTCAAAAGGAACCTTGATGATTGGATGGGAGATAGGAAATTCATCCCGGGGATCACATCAGTCACCCTGCTAAAGAGGGGACCAAGGAAGTAAATATTCTGGGAAGAAATAGCCAGGGAATTGTTATGGCTAGGCTTGTATAGGCCCTAGGGCCGATAGCCTAGTAACAACCTATGAACCTATGAACCTAAAAGTGCTCTTTCAAAACCCTGCATTCAAAGTCAATGTTAATGCTGGGCTTAATAATGAAAATGATGTGGATAATATAAGTGTTTGTTCTGATGATTCACTTTTGAATGTTTCTTTATATGCTAATGAATTTTGTGACCCGGGGTAGATTCTTCTGAGGGGGAAACAGAGGCCATTTTAGATAATCATGTTGGGTGTTTTTGCACAGGATATGGTAGGTTAAAAGTTCCACAAGTCCCTTACCGCAGTGTTTTTTTCCACCTATGTTGTCAGCAATGGTACATCAATTTGAAAGTGTTTTGTACAAGGAGATAGAATTGGAATAAAAAGGATTAGATAAAGACATAGGACATATAATTTGAACAGAAATGAGTGGTTAGATTTAAACAGTTTTAGAGACATGAATGATAATTATGTTTATACTCAGGCTGACAAAGTTGGAAACTGGGTAATTTTGCCTAGAGCAAAATATAATGTCATGGTGGAAGAATTGTTGAGGGACCAAACTGTCTATACCATGGTGCCAGGAGATGTGGTTTCCGTTTTTAATGGCGAATTATTGGAACATTTGGAAAGGGACAAGAGATTGGGGTTTTTTACCTCCATGGATGTCAAGAAACTTATTGTTAGGATCCCTAGAGATGCCATTTTTTTCATTATCCCCAAAATTCATAAATGCTTACATAATCCACCGGGTAAGCTGATAGTATCAGGAAACGGGTCTTTCTTGCAGAAGGTGGGTATTTTTTGGATTAACAGTTGAAGGTTTATTTGAGTAAAGTTACATCTCACATTAATAATGGCAAGGATTTGTGTGATTTGATAAGATTTATGAAGTGGAACACTAGATACTATTGGGCAACTGTGGATTTGAAAGCTCTTTATACGAGCATTAAAATGTTTGGGGTTTGGAAGCAGTTGGTAAGTTGATGGGGGAGGGTTCACGCACAAATTTCATCTTACAGTTATTGGAATTCTCTTTAATACACAATTGCTTCAGGTTTAATAAACAGTATTTCTTACAAAAAGAGGGCACTGCCATGGGGGCATCATATGCCCCTTCCCATGCCATCATTTTTATGAATAATTTTGAAAATCTGTTTATTTATAGTACTGATTTTTCAGATGTCATGTGATCATCTATAAAAGATACATAGATGATTTGTTTTTTTATTTGCAGGGGCAATATTTCAGAGTTTCAAGAGTTTGTGAATAACCTCAACCACAATAATAATTTCGGTTGGAATTTGCATATACAATTGACAGTGAAAGGGTTCAGTTTCTTGACTTAGAATTTTTTGTGATAGTTGATGGAGGAATATATTTCAGGCCTTTTAGTAAGGAGATGGCTGCTAATAATTTTTTATCAGTCAACAGTATGCATCCCCCCAACTATTGGCTGCATTACCCCATGGTGAATATAACTGAATTTTTAATAATAGTTGTGATAAGCTTACTGTGAAAGAAGAATTTCTGAAAGTTAGACAGAAACTGTTGGAGAAAGGCTATACTTTGCATGCTCTTGACAAAGCTGAAAGGGGGTTTGGGAATTATTTTCCAATGAAACATAGTTCCTTCAAAAATACAGCAGTTGCTTCTAGGGTTAATTTTAGAAATGTGCTTAATGAATACAGTGAGGAGAAATGTTTTGTTTCTAAATATTCTCCTTTTTCCAAGAGCTTGAGGATGGTTGTAGAGAGGTTTTGGCCTATGGTTGCCAATGAACCTACCCTGACAGGTTTATTCCCCAGGAGAATAACGTTCTCTTATAGTAGATTTTCTAATTTGAACAAACTGCTAAATATGAAGAAAGCCAAGAGAAATAGGGGATACACAGGATGTTATTCATGTGGACATTGCAAGAATTTTTAGTAGGGTTCGAAATTTAGATGGAACCTTCATAAATGGCAAAATGTTCAAGGCCATGGATTTGTTTGATTGTCAGTCCTGTGGAGTTGTTTACATTGTAGGTTGTGGATTTGAAGCCATAAGGTGGTACATAGGGCAAACTAAAAGAATGGCAAAGAATAGTATTATGGAGCACTTGGGTGATATTAAACACGGCAGGGTTGAAAATCCTGTGGCATACCATTTTCAGGCAGCCATGCTCATTCTGATGTTAATTTGTTTTTTAGCATCTTGGCCAAACCTCTCAATAAACAAGGTGATGATTTTCTCAGTGAGTTATTAAAGTTAGAGATAAAATGTATTATTAATTATGGCACATTATTCCCTAGGAGTTTAAATCAGGAATTTAATATTGTTTGTTAATTATTAACATTCTGTATATTAGAATATAACATTAAACATTTTGTTAGTATTTAAGTTAAAAGGGTATTTTTATGGAGTATTTCTAGGTGAAGTTTTTTCTGATATTTTAGCTATTCTGAGGGCTTGTGTCAAGAAGAGTCATTTAAGCTTCATTAACGTGATTGTGTCTTTTTTCATAATAAATGTTTACTTTCATGTTCAAAGGAGATTGTTTATGGTTATAAGGTCACAAAATGTCATTATAGTATGGAGTCATCAATCATTGGTATGTTATTTAATGTCCATGATATGTTGTTTATACATCTATATATGTATGTTCTTACACATCACATATTCTGGGTGTTTTTATATTTTACATCTATTATCTATTCATTCAATTGCTTTTGCAACGTTACCTTCAGTATATTAAAAGTTGGATGTGAATATGTTTTGGGGAAAGGGTTAATGAGTAATGGTTTAGTGTCTAACACATTTGTAATTCGATGATAATCAATGTGTATTTAAAGTTTTTGCATTTCGGTGTAAAAATCATTCCTTCAAAAGGCTGTTTGAGCTGAGGTGCTGGGAAGCACTCGTAAAAGATTTTATTCAACAATCTGCGTACTTCTTCAATTTTTCAGCCTGGTACTCAGTCATTTTTATGTTTAAGTTTTCCCTTAGCGCTTTGCTTGTGGTTCTCCAGAAGTTTTTCATGGCCCTACTCTACTGTTAGGTGAACACTAAGCCTAGCCTCAGATGTACCGACTCACATCTCACCCAGTAGCCATTCCTAAGAGTGACCTCTCTTCCTGACTATATAAATTTAGCTAACACAATGAATGCACAATTTCCCACAGTTTCTCCAGCCAGCTTGGTTGACATGGACATCCTGAGACAGTGTAGTAACTGCCTCATGTTCACCGACAACCGTCTACTCCTAGTCCACACAAACTCAACATGTGAGAGATGCAACTATATTATGAACCTTGAAGCCAAGCTCTGTCACACACCAGTCAGTACATATGACAATAGGTGGATTGTCAGCATGCACACCTCACCTCCTACTCTATCCAAACCCACATCACACATACCTACATATGTGGAGGCCCTCACCAGAAACATACCTAAACACCAGAGGCCTCCCAAACACAAACATGCTACACATAATACCTCCTCTGCAGAACATAATATACATAATAGCTCACACACCATTGTTGCACCTGTCAAGCCCTTAAGGCTAAACAAAAAAACAAACATATTAGTCATAGGTGATTCCATCGTGAGACACACAGATGTCCTTCTCACCAGGTTGGATAAGGAAAAGGTCAAGGTCAGTTGTTTGCTATATCACGCATGCACTCAAGTCTTTCAACAACAGGTACTGTTATGACTCCATCATAGTGCATGTTAGTGTGAATGACTTAAGGTGTACCTCTCTGGAATATATGAACAGAGACATGACTGAGCTCACGGACTTTGTTTCTAAGGCAGGTATGTCCCTAGCCTTAAGCAGCATTTTACCTTCACCTAGGATGATGCCTCAATACAAACAGAAAATGATTGACTTCAATAATTGGCTTAGTTTCTGGTGTCATTTTAAGAGGATCAAGTATCTGTCAGTCTGGGATGACATGATTGACAGACCTCAATGCTTTGCCAGAGATGGTCTTCATTTATCACCACTGGAATTTTAGCTACTGGCCAAGGCTCTTGCCACCCTCATGGTGCCTTTTTTTAGGCAGTGACTCAACAACAAAGTCCCCAAAGTAAAATCTCCATCTAAAATCAACCTCATGGTTATGCTGCCAAATGATAGGAGTCTTAATATGAAATGGGAATCACTGGAAGTAGTCCTCACCTTGGAAGATGTAGACATTTGCACAGTCATGGAAACATAGCTCAAGGCTGTGGAGAGCACCCCAGCCATATTGGGCTACACCTCATTCCACACATATAGACCACAAATTGAAGGTGTGAAACTTAAAAAGGCGGTGTATCAATATTCATTAAAGATAAATACACCTCCAGATTGGTTAGACAGCATGACTCCCTGAAGATACTTCATGTGGAATTAACTGTTGGTAAGACACTTATTCAAGTCATTGCCAGCTACACGACCCCCCCTCCCCTACCTACAAGTAAAAATAGACTAACAGTAAGTTAAACCAAATCTGCAGTGTAAGTGTAAACAACAGAGCAAAACAAAACCCGGACAATGGAATCCCCAAGCAGTAATTTAATAAACAAATGAAATAGCAATAGCAAAGCTTTCGGGTATCATACCCTTCCTCAGTGCAAGTATACAGAGAGTGCATTAACTCTTCATTTTTAAATAAAATCAAGAAATCACATGACAAGACAATTAAAATTCACATAACACAGCCCATTAAAATTTAAGCATACATTAAAGATACATATAAAAAAATCTAAAAACGTATACATAAAAGAAAAGTCCTATTAATTAAATTCATTCATATATAACTACTTCAAACAATTTTGTTTCATCTTTAAAACTGATTTAATACCAGCCATTCCATTAATTCCAGGCTCAGTATCTGCTTGCAGATGTAGGATCCAGTTATATTCACATACCTCTAATTTATTATTTACATCTCCACCTCTAGTATTCCGTGGTATAATTTGCATGACCCCAAATTTAAATTCATGCTCAGATCCTTTATCTAAAATACGCTTACAAAGAATATTAGTATATATTTTTCTCCTTACTTCTGAGCAGTGCTCAATAATTTGATCTTTTAATTTACACGTACTTTTACCAATACAAAATGCAGTGCACCTTATGCATGTAGCCAGGTAAAGTATATTATGTGTGTTGCACATCACATAGCAATGAAAATAGTAGGTCTTTCTAGTTAATGGGTGTATGAAAGAATAATTAGTTAAAATATATTTGCAGCTTACACAATTAAATCATCAATATGTCCCAGTTTTAATTGATTGACAGCCTACACTCTTAGTGGAGATATCCTTATAACACAATCTTTTCTTTAAATTCAAACAGTTTCTATAAGCAAATTATGATTTGTCACTAAAAAAACTCTTTCAATCGGGCATATAATTGAGTACAAGAACATGCTGGAGGGACAGATTTGTCTGCCAGAGGTTACCATACCTTTAGAACAGACTCCCGCTTCATGTCAAGCAGAGCACTCCATTGGCCCTCTTCAACTGCAATCTGGATGATAGGATGGGTAACTGTAAATTCTCCCTGGAGGTTCCACCTGTGTCCCTCATGGACAAGGGTGATAGGTGGTGATCATAGACATAAGGGTACCTCCTATGATCCTGTGTTCCTACAGATTCACACATAGGTTATGCATTAGCATGGGTAATTGGCCTTGTAACGTCACCATATCATGCATACAACCCCCCCCCCCCACACACACACACACACACACACACACACAAACACACACATCCATGTACACTCACACACAGCATCCTGCTCGGTATCTGTGTGTGTGTGTGTGTGTGTGTGTGTGTGTGTGTGTGTGTGTGTGTGTGTGTGTGTGTGTGTGTGTGTGTGTGTGTGTGTGTGTGTGTGTATCTATATATATATATATAGGAGACCCTGCAGGATGTGTTCCAGGAAAAATGCAGGCCATGATGGGACATTTCTTTAGCAACATGGCCTATGCAATGAGCAACAGAGTTCATCCATGAGCTTTAGCCCCACCAGGAAGATCCCTCAGATGAATAAGTATGTTTTTTTTTTTTTTCTGTTAATGTGTCATGTAACCTGCTTTAGTTGCCACATGGTTTACCATTATATGTGTCATGGCAGATATTTGTGCACCTTCTGCCATATAATGACCATGCCTTCCCTGTAATTCCATTTTTGCAGTACCACAGGATGTTGTCCTTTGATACCTTTGGCCATATGACCATTTGCGCTACATGGTATGGTGTCTCTCCTTGCCTGAGTATTCCAATGTTCTATCCTATACAGAACATACAACAGTGTTATTTGCAAGCCTGAACCACATTTGTGTGCTGGCAAACACAAACTGTCATGTGGAGGCTTCTCTGCTGATATTCCTTAGTGGTGTCACGCACACTGTGTGACACCATTGTGGATGTGTGTAGATTTGCAGCAGTGGTTTCCATTGATATGTACTACAGTATAGTATTACCACTTTTGTATGCCTCTCTGCTGATGAACACTCAGATCACTGTTGACAACATTAGCAAATGCTGCCATATATTTGTGTTAATTTTGCCTGCAATATTGGCAGTGTAATGTTACCTGTGGAATGGCCAAGTTGTCAAGATGTGGTCTACACCTGCAGTGGCTCAAACTCTGTAGGCTATTCTTTGCAGAGATATCCAGCTTTTGTTTTTTTTTCTCACCTAGCCATGTGCATCTGCGATACTGTGAATTGTTCATGTAGGAATGTTTTTCATTCTTTTGTGGACTGATTCTGTATGTTGAATCACATGCATTTCAGGGAACATGGCAGTAATGTGGTACTAAGATTAATCTATATATGAATGACAGGTTGATTTTTTATGTGAAACGGTCTTGCACCCCTGTATTTGGGTGCATGTCTGTGATTCCTGTGTATTGATCATACCTGTGGGTTATCCTTCCCTGCAACTTACATGTTCCACATTTAAAGGCATTCAGGCATATTACACACAATGCCATGTAACAAGTGCATGCAGTATACACATGAACATGTCTGTATATGACTGTGTTGACCACTTGTGGTTTGTACTTGCACAACTGTTCAGCACAGTTGTACACTTCACGTTTATATGTACTCATTTTAAGGCCAAAGTCCTGCAATGATGGGAATTAGGCATGAGCTGTTTTGGTAAATCTTTCTTTGTGCCATTTTCATCTGCAGACGCATGTTTATGGACATAAAATAGCACATTGATGCATGATACTTTTAAGTGTTTCACATGATAGTATTAAGGCCATTTGATGACACCTAATGCAAGTCTGTTGCACATGTCCCTTCATTATCTTAAGATGTGTCATTTTATTTTTGCACATTCATTTCTTTCCTTCCCTTCCCACACATGTGCAGGTATGTTGTGTCACATTGCTTGACTGTACATATGAGTATATTATTTAGCAGCATGATGCCAGGGCATTTCTATGGGCTAGGCTTGTAAAGGCTCCAGGGCTATTAGCATAGTGCACACATATGAACCTATGAACCTATAAGTAATGATTGTGCCCATATTTATAACACATTTGCCATTGCTGAACACTACTGTGTTGTGTATAAGATATGCACACAAAGTGCCATACATGTAGACCCCCAGTCTACATATACTTCCATTATAATGCTTAGCTGATTGTATTCAGCACTTTGTCCATGTGGTAGAAATGTATACTTGTGGTGCACATGCAGCAGGCCTGATTAATTTTGACAGATGACAGATGATCTTCTATCATTCAGTAGCATTTGCTTGCATTTTTATATGTGCATGCAGTGATGACCGTCTGCCATAGTAAATACTTTTTCTTGCTACTTTGACAGAACACT
The DNA here is from genome assembly GCF_019279795.1 of Protopterus annectens. Taxonomy (NCBI): domain Eukaryota; kingdom Metazoa; phylum Chordata; order Ceratodontiformes; family Protopteridae; genus Protopterus; species Protopterus annectens. The sequence goes on along the minus strand of NC_056732.1, from coordinate 457,010,117 downwards.
GATATGTGCTACTTATTCATAGTTTTATTTATGTTGCTTATTGCCATACCCGCACTATAAACTGAAATTATGATGATGTAACATGAGCATAAAAGGCATGGGAAAAAGGCATCTGCCTTCCCACCACTAGGGTACAAGGTTCAATCCTGCCTCCTGATCCTATGAGCTTGCATGTGTCTGAATCATTATTAGGTGTATCATATGCTGTTTGTGTACATGCCCATAGCTGACAACACAGGGCATGTGTGCAGTTCCACATATGGGTGCCTCTGCTGTGGTGTCCTTTTTGAAAGATATTATTCTTTAAACACCAACTATTCTAATCTTCAGATTTATCCATCAATCTTTGGTCAAAGGCAGTCACCTATATGCTAATTCTGCAGCTAATTTAGTTTAAGTATTACACTGCCTGGTGGATTTTCATCAAATTCATTGTGTTGTTCTATTCTGATCTTTTGGAATACATCCCACAGTATTTGCAGCAAATTTGTGTGTCCAGATGCTAGCTTCAAAATGAGATCTCAACCATGTTTGCTTATGGAGATATTGACAAAATATGAACTACATAATTTTTTAAAGTCTGACATATAAATAATTATATTTCTTCATCTCTTCAAGATAGTGGACTTATATCAATGGCTAATTTGTCTTCAGTGATATCAGTTTTGCATTAACACCTTAAAATACGTTTTCTGTTGAAAGGGCACTCAGTAATCATTGTAATCCTTTGCCATATTTCATATGAAGAAGTTGTAATAGCTTAAGTTCTGTTCATTTTAAATACTGCAGGCTGTTGTAATTCCATTGCTTTTTCCAACATGTCAGTCACTGTGCCTTTGAGACATGTGCACCAAATATGCTTTTTAGTTATGACTAAAAATATCACAAATATGCACATTTTTTATATCCACTGTTCTAGATAAATACACATTTCTTCATTTCCATGTGGTTGAGTTGAAATGTACATATCCTTTCTAGCTTTTTTTCCCTCCAACTCACCTGTAACCTGTTGCTTGAAGCTTTTATTGCTATCATTTGGTCAGCAAAATAGTAGGCATGTATGAAAAGTATGTCATATTTTGAATGTTGCTGAAATGAGTACCTTCATTTTTGTGTCTGCATTACTCCCCATGTTCATTTTATACAGCATGTTTTTTGCATCTGTTTGGAATCCTGAACCAAACTCATACTTACTGTACTCCTCACAGGCATCAACAGTAGAGTTATTAAACAAATATGCATTTTCTTAACTACTGCTATACAAAAAATGCTAACATCTCTATTTCCATCTGGTAAAAACCCACAGATCTTGTGGGACTTTTGAAAAAAAAATCTATATTTCCCTACCCTCATGTGTAACATGTCAAATGCTTGTATCACTATTATGGCAAAATATTAATACAGATATGAAAAATAATCCAAATTTTATACATTGTTGTGACAGGCAAAGCATTCAATCCACATTTATGTTACTGACATTCAGTCAATGCTCAGATCAGACTGTACATTTTCAGTACCTGTTCGGAATCCTGGATCAAACTCCTATTTGTTATACTTTGTAAGTTATTTGTTAGCATAGTTTCATAAGAGGTTACTAGACTAGTGGCCCCTAGAGCCTTTACAAGCCTAACCATGTTACTCCCAAGTATCCCCATTTGTTCTTTTTTTGGGTAGTTCGCAGAATGAATTTATGAAGACAGTGGGTCTCTGATGAACACTGGCTACCCCTGTAAATAAGGGGCATGTGTGCTACCCTAGGGACAAATTTGCCATCTCCCATCCAATTATCTAGGTTGCATTTGAGTAGGGTCAGTGAAGAGGTCTATTTTACATGAATAGGGAGTGTATTCCAGAGAAGCTGCATTCTCTGGGAGACACACCTGTCTCTCCAGCATGATTTGTTAATGTCACAAGCTAGGTTGAGATCCCTAGAATGAGTGACTCTTGAGCCATTTAATTTGTAGATGTGCAGCATTTCCATTAGGACAGGGTTGGAGATTGTCCTATAGGCTGGCACAAGTCACCTGTCAGCAGCCTATAAGGTACAGAGTAAAGTGGCAGGACTTTCAGCCTGTCCATATAGGTCATAGTTTGGAGTCCCTGCATTTTCTTAGTGAGAAACCTCTGAGATCTCTCCAGCTGCTGCATGAGTCTGGTGGGGTACATGCAAAAGTGTACTGTGACGCCCCCATTTTAGGCCAGTAATCAAGGAGCCTGAATCCTCACCACTGACACTGGAGAGAGACATTTACCTTTAATAAAAATAGATGCACACAGTATTTACAGATACAGCTTACTGCATCAAGCACAATTTCCATTACATCCGAGTGACACCTTCAGGTGCATCTGCAGTTAACTCCTTCTGATGCCTCTATGTCAAATATCGCTTGTTCATATTTGCATCAATAGTTCCAAAACCATGCTATGTACAATGTTTTAAAAGATTTTATCTTAAAGCTTACACAATGGCACAATCAACTGCATTAATATTTGACCTCCTTCTAATGGAGATAAATAGATATTAACTGTTGTTTTTATGATAGTAACTTATACAGATATAATGTTCTCCTTTTCCTAAATATCTTAACAATCAAGTAACACAGACAGGACTCCTTAGCCTCATATGAATGCTGTCAGATAGACAAATAATTTGTTGCTGACAGTATGTGTGTAGCTTCAGTGGTTCCAGAGATAGTATAAGTTGTTTATAAAATATTACAAATGTAATAGTTACTATGTTGACTATGACTTATAAAATTCAGTTTAAGACCTAGAATCCAAAGAACACTACCACTATAAAAATAGTTTCTGCTGAAGAGATTGCCATTTATACTTCTTTCATAGCCATTATGGTTCCAGAGATATAAACATTTGTATGAAATGTGTGGGCATAATTTGATTCTGTCAAAAGGCTTGGGCTCCGCCCATTGGAAGATACAGTGGGAACTTGCTGAGCTCCATTGGAGAGAATGAGTTAAGAGCACACAGGGAACACAATTAGTCTGAGATATGGGTTTCTGTCTCGTTCTCTCTCTCTATGTCTCTCCAGGTCCACAATAAGACTCTCCACTGGCACAGCTGTAGAGTTGACTCCTCAGCCGAGTGTCCAAGCCAAGTCCTCCACCACTGTAAATGTGAAACCAATGCTCTGTGTCTCTGTTTTTATTTGATTTGCACAAACACACACACACACACACACACACACACACACACACACACACACACACACACACACACACACACACACACACACACACACACATACACGCACACACGCACACACACACACACACACCTGGGTAAGGTTGGCACAGATTTACTAGCTATGTCACCTTCTGCCCAGTCTATAAGGTAGTTATTGCCCCCAGACACTCCAAAGCAAGCTACTCTAAGGCTCTTACAAGGGTACCAATTTATACTGAATGAAATTAATACTAATACAAATTATAGTGTTTGAACAATGCAGTAAGGCTTTCTGGGATGGCAAAAAGAGTCAGCACATAGATATAAGTACTCTCAGAATGTAAAATATTTTCTAAAGAACCAGACAAAATCAAAAGTTTAAATATATTTAATAATAAGTAATCAAAGAACATGAACATACAGAATGTCTAATACAATAAACACCAGAGTTTCAATTACAGAAAATATCAAAATAACACAGATGAATAGATTTGCACAGATATAGAAAAACAGTACTTAACTAATCTCACTATATTTTCCTGACTGGTCTAAAGAATTACTATTCCCTGGACACTTACTAGAGCAAGGCAAGGAGAGGTACGTGAGGGATCTTTCTATATTCACAAAAATACAGAAGAGCACTGTATATAATCCACAAAACGCACACAAAAATAGTGCCAACAGATTTAATAACATGATAAAGCTCTCAGGCTGACCACCCTTCATCAGTACAATTAAAATAACACTTTTCATCCTTTTAAATAGGAGATAATTAACATCACTGGCTGGCTGGATTATGTGATGCTAATTATCTCTATTTAAAAGGAAGAAAAGTCTTATTTTAATTGTACTGATGAAGGGTGGTTAGCCCAAAAGCTTTATCGTGTTATTAAATCTGTTGGTGCTATTTTTCATGTGAGTTCAGAGGGATCTTTCTATGTCAGGTTTCAAAAATTGAGTACTCTGAGACTTCAGACTCTTCTATCATTAAAACATCATTTTTGTGCTGGATTTTAGAATTACATCACACATGTCTGGCCATCTGACTTCTGGTTCCCATACCAGCCCGTTCCTAGCAAATGACCTAGGATATCACACATATGTGTCAATAATACACACACATAGAGCTTTGCTTAGATCTGTTGCAGATTCTTTGGCACATACATTTCATCTCTGGCAGCGATCATAACTGTAAGATAAAATCTTTATGGCCTAAATTAAGTAATTTAATTTCATACTATTTTTCAAAGTTAGCTGGAGCTGAGCTTAACCTCTTCTCTTTCAGTATCCTCTGTTACAGTATTAATTTCAATAGTTATAATACACTCTGACATACAAGTGTATTTCTTTTTCTGTCCAGCAGGACACGTTGTTGGTACATTTTAACAGAAGCAGCTTTACAAATACATTTTTCAGCACAAGCGTCTATACAAATCAGTTTGATAAAGATGACATATAATTATTTTCAAAATTCCAGCTAGCTGTGCTAGCATATGTTACACATCCACTTCTTTACTTAGCATATGTTACACATCCACTGCTTTACTTCTCCTGGCATAGCTGGCAATACTTCACATCATCACATCTCTCCCCCCTTTGAAGACTCAAGCTAGTTTTTCAAGTGACCCTTGAGAAATGTTGCTTGAGAGGAATAAGCCTGTCTGGCAATACATTAACCCATACCCTGTCTTCAGAACCCATGTGCATTGGCATTGGTGGTCCCACTACAATGCTGCACTGTCATGTCATATGCCTGCCACCCTAGGCTCCACCTTAGTAACTTGGCATTTTTCTGGCTTGCTCGATGTAGCCATAGATTCCCCTCAGACTCCTCCTGTCATCTACTGCAAATAATCAGCATCAGGGCCTCCCTATCATGGTAAGGCTTTATCATGTTAACATGGTACAATTTGTACCCCTGCCATCTACCTAGCAGGTGTACCATGTATTTAACATCACTGATCTTCCTTACCACTTCAGAGGGTCCCTACCAAGCTGCCTGCAACATACTGTGTCTAACAGGGATGAGAACTATAACCTGCTTTCCCACAGCATACTGTCAGTATCTAGCATTCCTCTCATACCAGACCTTTTTCTGCTGTTGGGCTTCTGCCAGGTTCTCCTGCGCCAAGCCCATGAGCTCCCTAAGCCTTGTCCTGAGGTTTAGGACATACACCACAACAGACTCCTTGTGGAAATCACACTCACTCTCCCACTCATCACAAATCAAAAGGCCCCCTCGCCCTATGCCCATACAGCAACTCAAAGGCTGAAAAAAATCTGGATTTCTGGGTTACCTCTGTGTATGCAAATAGCATTTGGGGCAAATATTTTCCCACTCTCTCTTAAACTGGTCTGCAAATACCCATACCATAGTCTTTAGTGTAGAGTGTAACATCTCCACAAGACCATTAGTCTGGGAGTGTTAGAGGCTGGTCTTTAGGTTTTTCACCCCACAGAGCTCCCACAGACAAGCCAGCAGGTCTGACATGAAATGGGCACCTCTGTCAGTCAGTATTTTTCTTGGGAAACCTACCCAGCTGAAAATCTCTAATAAAGTATTTGCCACCTTCTCTGTCTCAATGGAGGATAGAGCCACCACCTCAGGGTATCTAGTAGTATAATCCACTGCCACTAGGATATATTTCTTCCCTGTGGAACTTGGGGATATTCAGTGGCCTCACAATATCTATAGCTACCCTCTGAAATGGCTGTTCAATCACAAGTAAAGGCATCAAAGGAGCTTTGAACTTGTCTCCTGCCTTACCTACTTTTTGGCACTGTTCACAGGTCCTGCAGTACCCTGTTACATCCCCTACAATCCCAGGCCAATAAAAATTTTGCATAATATGTCTTTTGGTACGCTTTATGCTCATATGACCTGCAAAAGGAATATCATGGGCTATTTTTTATTTTTTATTTATTTTACATTTGTTGTCCGGGCTAGTCTAGTTGGATATATGTCCATTTTCAGTAGAGGCCCGGGGAGAAAAGCTCCAAGTATTAATACATAGTTTAATAAAAAGTAATCATAAAAGTAATTACAGCTAAAATAGTAAGAAGGAAGTCAAGTAAAAAAATGTTTAAGTTTTTTTTTGTTTTTTTTTTTTAATAATTTTTTTTGAGGAAATTGGTAGATTAACAACACAATAGTCTTACACATAAGTGAGATATAAGATCGTACATATTATGTCATGGGCAAAGCATAGTACTTTTTATAAAGTAACATAATTAGAAAGCATAATGAATAGACTGAGGATAAAGTAAGAAAGTAAGAGAAGGAAAGATAGGAAAGGTATCTGAGTTAGTATAGGATGAGTTTATGGATTCAATTATCTTCCTAGGGCTAAATAAAAGAGTTACTTTATGAAAGAGAGGCAGAATTTACACCTATGAAAGAGTGGAGAAACACTCAGAGATAACTAGTCAGCGGGTCAGTTCACTATCTTAATGTATAGTTGAGGGGCTAGGAGACCTCAACTAGGTTATTGGATAAAGACGGGAGAGAGGGGAGGGTAGGGAGACAAGAAAAGGAAGAGCAAGGCTAGTCAGGGTTAGTGCAGGGGCATATCCATTTTTTATTCAGATACTGTTTGAGATTCTTCTTGAAAATAGGAAGAGAAGTCAGAGATGAGATATCAGAGGGTAATTTGTTCCATAGTTTTCCAACTGAGTTGGAGAACAAGCTATCTCCTGCAGCATTATTAGTTGTCATCCTGCTGATCAAAAGTTTGTTAGAGGAGCGTAGATGTTGCAGGTTATAATAAGGGATAATAAGGCTGGTGAGTATTGGAGTTTTAGTGGGTTGGTACAGGGTTTTGTGAGCTATTATAAGTTGTTGTAGTTCGATCTGATTGTGAAGTTCCAGCCAGCCAAGTTGTCTTAGATTGAGGCAGTGATGGGTCATAAAAGGAGATCCGGTAGCAAATCTAGCTATGGATAGAAGTGCCAGACAGTAGGCTCTGGGCACTACCAACTGCTGTATTACCTTACCCTCTAGCCCTCCCTCACAGGTCCATTTTCTGTAGAGTAACCCTTTGCTCCAGTATACAGATTCTCCTTTTCCTTAAGAATCAGGTGCCCCCCTAGCTACCTCCCTCAAACCTTTTAGGGTAGGGTCCAAGAGCTGAGCCTGCCTCAGCTCTATCTTTATGACTCTTCCCAGCTCCCCTTCCACAGGAAGTCTAGTATCCTCTGACAGTGGTGCCTCACTGTCAGCCTGGGTACTAACACTCACCTCTGCTCTTGCAGTCACTCTGTCCAAGGGAACATCAGTACATACCAACAGCTGTGTCTCACCTTCAGGCTCAGTGCTACAAGGTAGTTCTCTCTCTGAAATAGCCACCTCATCAGCCCTGACTTCAGGTGTGGAGTCTGCCTGGGTCTCCCCCAGGCTACGAGTCCCACATGCCTGTCTCCAAGCCTGATGGCATACAACTGCATCCACACCAGGTACTTCATTATCAAAATCATTCCCTTTCAATATATTTGCAGGAATATCCTCAAACACACATACTTGCTTGTTTCTTTTTCCACACTCCCAGTCAACATCAACCCTGGCCAAAGGCATTTGGAATGGGATCCCTCCTAAAGCTCTGATTGGAGTGGAATGCCCAATCAAGTACTTCTTTAACAACTTCAGGCTTCACAATGGTTATGTCAGAGGCTGTGTCTCAATTAGCAGTGGCCTGTTTCCATCCACTAAGATTGGATATAATCTCTGGTGATAGTTTGATACACATGTTGCCTCCAGATAGCTTACCACTGGGATGCTGTTATTCCCACTTGCTGGCACTCCCACCTTTTGTTCCCCACCTTGCTTCCATGGAAATCTATATGATACATGGCCCCATTGGTTACATTTAAAACATTTAACCCTTGATCCTGGCCATGTACCTGAACTAGTCACTTCTCCTGTTACTGGTGGACTATGTTAGGATCATAGGATCATAGAAGGTAACTAGGCTAGTGGCCGTGGGGCCCTTACAAGCTTAGCCAAGAGTTTATCTCCAAAAAGAAACCTCAGTCAGCACCTTTCTCCCCTCTCAATGAGGGACACAGGTGGAACCCCTGGGACAAATTTGTGGTTTCCCATCCACTCATCAAAATTGCACTTGAAGAGAGTCAGTGAGGTACTCTGACATGTATGGAAAGTTTATTCCAGAGATGTGGCAGCCTCTGGGAGACAAACCTGTATCTCCAGCAGGTTTTGTTGATGTCACATATTAAATTCAGGCCTTTCAAGTGGGTAATGTGTGAGAAGTTAGATTTAAGAATATGGAGCAACTCTAGTAGGGCAGGGTCCAAGATTCCCTTGTAGGTGAGACACAGATCACCTCTGAGCAATCTGCATGATATGAAGTAGAGTGATAGTGATTTAAACCTGTCCACATAGAACATGTGCTGGAGGCCATGGATTCTCCAGTTGATGCAGATATTTGGAGAGGTACATACCAAACAGGGTGTTATAGTCAATTATTAGTCTAATGAGGGAGGAGTATAGAGAGATAACAACCAGATTTTTTTCTGGATTCAATCCTGTTACTTATGAGATGAACCAAGTAAAAGGCTTTTCTGATGACTGCCGCTACATGATGGTCGAATGTGAGGTTGTTATCAACCTGAGTACCCAGGTCTCTCACCACAGGTTGTGTGCTTAGGGGGTTGCCATTGATGTGGTAATCAGTAGGGGCAGTGTTTTTGCCAAATAGTATGATAATACATTTTTTGCATTTAGCTTGAGGCCATGACTTTGTCATCAGTCATTAGTTGCTGTGAGACCCTCTTGCAGTATGTTAACATCATTTGGGGGAGTCAATCACATCACCCAACTTACACTCATCTGAAAACCTGGTCAGCAACAGGCCTTTTGTCTTTGCCTGGACCTCTGAGAAGTAGATGCCAAATGGTAGAGGTCCCAGAACAGATCCCTGGTGAACTCCACTAGTTACAGGCCTGCTATTGGATATGGAGACACCTATTTTGACATTTAGGGTCCTATTGATTAGCCAGTTGGCCACCCACCTGATAAGATAGGGATTTACGCCAAGTTGTGTTAGCTTTTCGATGATGCCCAAGTGTGGGATTATGTCAAAGGCCTTGGCCAAGTCAAGGTAAGCTATATGTACTGACTTTCCCTCATCCAGGACATTGGTGACAGCCTCAAAGAAGTCAAGCAGGTTCAACAGACAAGATCTGCCCTTGAGAAATCCAAGTTGGGTGGAATCAAGTGCTTGGAGATTGCCTATGTCCATGTTCATGAGATCCATAACAATACACTCCATGGCTTTACAGATCAGACTTGTCAATCTAATGGTGTGATAGTTTCCAGGATCAGTAGTGCCAACACCTTTGTGCAAGGGGATAACAATGGCAGTTCTCCACTCTGCTGGAATGAAGCCTGTACTTAGGCTGTGGTTGAATAGGGCACTCAATGGCGAACCCAGTTCTTGCAGGAGATGGTGCAAAATACAGCCTGGGGTACTATCAAGACCTATGGAAGATTAATTACTTGCCTTGGATAGGGCCTTTAACACTTGATCTATAGAGATGTGAGGGGATAAAAGTACTGGGGATGTCGAAAGGGCCTTTGGGTAGGGCTGGGGGGTGAAGTTTGCTTTGAACCTATCTGTTAATAGGTTGGCTACGTCAACAGGATCAGTGTATGTGATACTGTTAACTACTAATTGGCAACAAACTTGGTCTTTTTCACGGAGGCTCCTGATGTAACTGAAGAAGGCTTTGTGGTTTCCCTTTGTTTTAGAGGCTAGTTTTGATTCATAACTGGCTTTGGAGGTTTTCACTACTGATCTAATTTACTTGGTAAGGCTAAGCAGGGAGTTTTTCAAATTTGGAATTTGTTTCTTTTTACCCTTGGACAACAACTTCTTCCTTTTGTTGTAAAGTCTTTTGATAAAGGATGTCCGCCAAACAGGTTTGTGTTTCCTTGAGGAGCAGGTTTTAATTCCATTGGGTATGGCTGAGTCCATGCAGTTATACATGTGCTTGTATACTGCATTGGCATACTGTTCAACATAGTTGTCTGCATGCTCTGCATCCAGTGAGGGGGGGGCAGTGGTGTGAAGCTACAGATACCCTCCCTTAGGAGGCTGTAGTCAGCTTTTGAGAATTTTTTTATCTTCATTATGGCAGGGGGGTTGTGGGATAGAAACTTCAAACAAGACAGTGTGATGATCTGATATCACCAGGGAAGAACATACTATGGGAGTGGTGAAGCGGTCACCCATGTTGGTGAGAACCAAGTCCAGAATGTTATCACCCCTTGTGGAAGATGAGACAAGCAGGTCTAGTGCACTAGAATTGATGAAGTCAAAGAATCATTGAGTGAGTGCATTAGTGCAAGAATAGTTCACCCAGTCTATGGTAAGGTATCACCAAGGATCAAGGTGTTAGGGGGTACCTTGATGCAGTCAAGTAGAATCAGGTAAGAGGAGTGGGTGTCCTGAGTCATGGAGGGGGGTCTACAGTTGGCTATAAATTGGATGGGTGTCTTGCCAACTGTCAGTTGCACCTGGGGTAGTTCCAGTGTGTCATACTGGCAAACCATTCTGGAGATGTCCCTGTCCTAAATGAAGATAGATACTTTACCACTCTTAGTCTTCCCAACCTCATTTGGGATCAGAATGTGTGGAATGAGGTATAGCTTGGTAAGGCAGGGGTGCTCTCTGAAGACCTGAACAAAGTTTTGGTGACCGCACAGACATTGGCATCTTCCAGTGCAAGGAAAGTTTCCTGTGAGTGCATTTTCAGGTTAAGGCTCCTAGCATTAAGCAGCATGACCTTCAATTTGCTTTTTGACAGCTCTTTTATGTTGGAAGATTTGTCTTTGGGATATTTCCTAAAAAGACACACTGTGGGAGGAAACAGCCTTGGCTTGGATACAGAATCCCAGTGGTGACAGGTAGAGGTCATCTCTGGCAAAGCATTGAGACCTGTCAACTATGTCATCTCAGGCAGACATATCCTGGATCCCCTTGGAATTAAACCAAAAACTAAGCCAATTGCTGTAGTCAATTATTTTTTGTTGGTATTGTGGTAACATTATTGGTGAAGGTAGGATACTGCTTAGGACTAGGGTCATACCTGCCTGGGACACATACTCTCAGAGCTCAGTCATGTCTCTCTTCATATAGCCCAGGGAGTTACGTCTCAAGTCATTCACACCAACATGGACAATGCCATAGTGATACTTGTACTTGTTGTGGAGTGACTTAAGTGTGTACATGATGTGGTGGATTCTGGCACCAGACAGATAACTGACCATGAACTTCTTGTTGAGTCTGGTGAGGGGGACATTGGTGTGTCTCAGAATTGAGTTGCCAGTGACTAGTATGTTTGGTTTATTGTTATGCCTTGAGGGCTGTGATGGTTTATTGTTTTGCCTTATGGGCTGTGTTTGTGAGACACTGGTGTGTTGTCTGCTGTGTGTGGTGTCTTTGGTGTTGCGTGTAGAATGTTTGAGAGTGTGTTTTGGAGGTTTCTGTTGTTTAGGTAAGTTTTTATTGAGGACAGCTGCATAGGTGTGTGTGTGTGTGTGTGTGTGTGTGTGTGTGTGTGTGTGTGTGTGTGTGTGTGTGTGTGTGTGTGTGTGTGTGTGTGTGTGTGTTGTGCTTGGCTATGTGATGCGAGTGGTGTGGTGTTTGTGCTGGCACTCTCCTCTTTGTCAGGAGTACTGCCTGTGGCACTAGAGACCATGAATTCCAGGTTACTGCTGTAGATGTATTTCTTGCAAGTAGAAGAATTATGTGCTGGGGAAGAGGTCTGTTATTAAATATGAGGCAGTTGCTACACTGTCTCAGTATGCCCATGTCTTCCAGGCTGGCAGGAGAAGCTGATGGGAATTGTCCAGACATAGTGTTCCGAATACTTGGGTGGACTTATGGAGAGAGGGTTTTGATAAGGGTTTTTCTACAAGAGTGTAGACCACAAAAACCTTAAATGTAAAGTAACCGGCCTGAAACACAAGTGCTAAAACCAAAACTAAGATGCTTAGAATAACAGATAAATTTAATCAGGCTACTAACAAGCAGTAATAAATGCAGCAGAATGAAAGCACTTGAACACTTACGAGCACACAGTAAAAATAAGGTGATTAAAGTAGGAAGAACATAATTACAACAAAAGCAGTTGAATAAAGTTTTTTTTAAGTGGAGAGGGAGGAAGCAGAAGATAGTTCAAGATTAAAAAACTAAGGGGGTTGGCCTTCCCACGTGCTCTCTCTGTACTCAGTAGACTGAGCTAATGAGATGGGACAGGGAGGAGTGTCCATAATCAAAGAAGCAAGGGGGTAGTCCATCCCAAATGATCTCACTGTACTCAGCAAATGAGATGGGAATGGGAGGAGTAACCAAAATCAATTTTACAGCAGGGGTGGGCAATTCCAAAGCCCCCAAGTTTAAGAGTACAATAACACTAGGGTGGGATGGTAGGAAAAATAAACAATGCAGACAGAATACAGAGGACAGAGGCCAGCAATAAACAATTAACCAAATATATAAATGCAGTACAGTGCAAATCAAGTACAAAAAATTATACTTAGTTTGGTTTGGTATATCAGATGATTATTGATTCCAACAGAGCTAGGTAGTTAGCTCTGCTATATCAGCTCTCCATAATTTCACAGAATGCAAGTCTTTGTACTAGAAGTACAACAGAGAAAATAATCCTCAGGAAATCAGATAAACACAGAGGTGTTGGCCAATAGTTAACACCTTAGATAGGCTGACTCCACAGAAATCAAAACAACCCCTCTCTGCTATATCAGCTATGCACAGTTCCACAGAATGTAAGTCAGGGTAGTTTAGGCTGCACACCATGGGTTCGCTTATATCCATGTGCAGCAATGGGTATCCACTTCTTGTGCAGTGATGCCCTGCTTGCTAAGTAGAGATCCCCTTTTTTCCACAGCTCATCAGCAGAGTTACACTCCTGGTATGCCAATCAGATTCTCATGTCTGCAGGCAAAGTGCTAAGGGCCTCTTCCCTCACCAAAAGGCCTGCCAGCACTTCAAAACTGGTGACCTGACACCCACACAACCACCTATGAAAATAAGTGCTTTACTCAGCAATATAATCATAGAAACTTTCATCTGTTTTATGTCTATGCTCACAAAACTTTTTTCTATAAGCTTCAGGCGTTAATTTAAAACATTCTAGTAAACAATGTTTTACTCTATCATAGTTTAAACAATCAATATCAGACAATTTAGAAACAGCAGTTACAGCTTTACCATGGAGTAAGGGAGTAAGGAACCATATCCAGAGCCCTTGGTCAGTATTATACTATTTACATACTCTTTCAAATATATGAATAAAACTATCAAAATGATCATCCTCTGTAAGCTTTGGAAGAAATTTACTGACCTTTATTGCTTCTGGGGTTTGGTTATTCCCTTCCCCATTACCTCCATAAACCTGGTGAAGATACAGCATCTCCCTCTCATGTTGACACTGTTTATCATTTTCTTTAGCCTCCAAATTCTACAGTCTTTCTGCTGATTCTAATTCCATCTGTTTCTCATTTTTTCAGCCTCCAAATACTGCATTCTCTCTGCTGATTCTAATTCCAAATGTGTGGCCTCCAGTTCAAGGCTCTTTAACTCCAGATGAATTTTTAAGTCCTCTAAAGAAAAGGTCAACTGTACTGTTTCTAAGAGCTGCAAATTCCCATCACCAGAATGGCTATCCTGCTGGTTGCTGGTCTGAGCTGCAACTAAGGCTGAAGTCATTTCATCTTTAATCAGTTTGGCATGCACTAGTCCTTTGGCTTTGCACGCCTTGGCCAACTGGTTCTTTGTCAGCTTGTCATAATTCTCTGCTGACATCTATGCCTGTTTTCCCTGACCAAACTAAACTATCAAAAATTAAATAAAAACTGTTACAAAAATAAAAGTCTGTATGTTAACTTTTTCACTGCTGAGAATACACACACCTTCAGTGACAACTGGCTACAGGCTACAGAAGTTCAATTAATATCCACACCACTGTTCACCAATATGTGACGCCCATCTCTAGGACAATAATCATGGAGCCTGAATCATCACCACTGACACTAGGGAGGGACATTCACTTGGAATAAAAATAGATAGACACAGTATTTCCAGATGCAGCTGTCTACATCAAGCACGGTTTCCTTTAAGAGCAAACAGCAAACACACTCAATTCAGGGTCTGGGTCTCTCTCTCTCTCTCTCTCTCTCGCTCCAGGTCCCCATTAATACTCCCCACTAGCACAGCAGTAGAGTTGGATCCTCAGCCAAGTTTCCAAGCCAAGTCCTCCATCACTCTCTCTCTCTGTGAAACCAGTGCTCTGTGTGATACATCTTTGAGATTTGATTTGCACATGCACAGACACACACACACACACACACACACACACACACACACACACACACACACACACACACACACACACACACACACACACACACACACCAGGGAAAAAGCTGGCACCAATTTGCTAGCTATGCCACCTTCTGCCTAGACTATAAGATAGTTACTGCCACCAGACAGACGAAAGCCAGCTACTCTAAGGCTCTCAAAAGAGTACCCAATTATATTGACTGAAATTAATGCTAATACAAATGATAGTGTTTGACTAATGCAGTAAGGGCATGGAGCCACCAAACAGATATAAGTACTCTCAAAGTTTAAAATATTCTCTAAAGGACCAGCTATAATGAAAAGTTTAAATATATTAAAAAATAAATAATAAAAGAACATAACAATACAGAATATCTATTTACAATGAACATCAGAGTTTCAATCATGGGAAATATTAAAATAACACAGATGAATAGATTCACACAGATACAGAAAAACATTACTTATCTAATCTCACTATATTTTCCTGTGTGATCTAAAGAATTACTGTTCCCATTACTGTTACCTGGTCACTTAGAGCAAGGAATGATGAAGTAGGTGAAGGATCTTTCTATGTCTTGTTTCAAAAACAGAGTGTTCTGAAACTTCAGTCTCATCTAGTATTAAAACCTCATTTTTGTGATTGATTACAGAATGAGATCACACACATCTGGTCATCTGACTTCTGGTTCCCATACTATCCCCTTTCTTAGCAACTGACTCAGAATCTCACACAGATGTGTCAATAATACACACACATAGAGCTTTGCTAAGATCTGTTGGAGCTTCTGAAAGTCATAAAACAATAAAATACTTCCACCCTTCCTACAGATGCTAATAGGCCATTCTCTGGCACAGTCATTAAATTTCTGTCTGCAATCAGAACTGTAAGATACAATTTTAATGGTCTAAATTAAATTTAATTTCACACATTTTTTTCAAAGTTAGCAGGAGCTGAGCTTAACCTCTTCTCTTCCAGTATCCTCTGTTACAATATCAATTTCAATAGTTATAACACAGTCTGACATACAAGTATATTTCTTTTTCTGTCCAGCAAGACACACTGTTGGTACATTTTTAACACAGGTAGCTTTACAAATACATTTATTCAGTGCAATCATCTGTACAAATCAGTTTGATAAACAAATGACATAAAATTCTTCACAAAATTCTAGCTAGCTGTGCTGGCATATGTAACATATCTACTGTCCTATTTCTCCTGACATAGCTGGCAATATTTCACATTGTCACAGGTGCATTATACTCTATTAATGGTCTTATGAGGGTTGAGCACAGTGGAGTTTTAACATCCCTATTCCTGGATACTATGCCTTTTCTTAAGAGGTGAGCTGCTTAGAAGGTTTTCCTTACCACTGTGGAAACTTGGTGGTCAAAATTCAGATTGCTATCAACTTATGTTCTCAAGTCTTACAACAGTGGGTTGGAATGCTGGGAGGTGCTGTCAGTATTGCAGTTTGTAGGGAATTCCATTTTGCCAAAGGGAATAATAATGCATTTTGTTGCATTTAGTTTTAGACCATCACTTTGGCACCAATGATTTTGTTTGTGTTAGCCATCCTTGTAATATCTTTACATCATTGGGAACACAGTGATTGCTCTCAGTTTGCAATCATCAGTGATCTTGGTAAGCCAAAGGACATATACTTTGGCCTGGACTTCTGAGAAATAGATGCCAAACAGTAAGGGGCCCAGCACAGATCACTGTGGTACTCCACTGGTGACAAGTCTAATGGTTGAGGTGAAGTCATTAGTTTTGACACAGTACGTTCTGTCAGTGAGCCAGTTGGCTAACCATCTAATAATGTAAGGGTTAATCCCTAGCTGGTAGAACTTCCCAATGATGCTAGAGTGGGGAATTTTGTTGAAAGCCTTGGCAAGGTCAAGGTAGGCTGTCTGCACTGTCTTACCTTTGTCCATGGCTTTGCTGACATTCTCAAAGAAATCTACCAGAATTATTAAGCCTGATCTACCCTTAAGGCCAAACTGGGTTGGGGCCAGTGTTTGAAGGTCAGCTATGTCCTTGTTCATAAGGTCCATGATAATTCTTTCCATGACCTTGCAGATGAAGCTGCTTAGACTTATGGGTCTGTAGTTCCCAGGTGTAGACTAGAGTATGTGTGCTGTATCTTTAAGAAGTATTTCGAGGACAGCACATGCATATAAATAGCCAAACAGTGCTAGCTTCAGTGCCATTTTGAGAGTGCAGCCAGAGATTGAGCATGTATGAGTGTAATATCTAGTTTGTTTATAAGTTTACCTAAGTTAAAGTTATTAAGTCTCAATCTTGATGTGTTTGTCCATAATAAAGCTGCTTTAACAGAACCCACAAAGACTAGTCTATTTTATTCTAACTAGATGAACGGATTCCAGAGTCTGCTTTTCAAAGCTACGAGGTGCAGAGATAACAGTGAAAGTAAACTGACAGAAACAAGCATGAAAAAGGGCCAGAACAGAACCAAAGGTAATGAAAACTTGCATGAATGACTTAGTCTATAAAAAAGATAAAATAGAGCATTACAAGGGCACAAACTGCATTATTAAACAAGTGAGAGGCACAAAAGGTTTATTAATTAAATGAAATGTTTAATATTAAGAGATTTGATAAAACAATTATCAAAAAAGCACATAAGGGGTTTGAAATTACCTCAGAACTACAAAATGAGCATGTTTAAAGTAAAATGAGCATGTCTAAAGCAAAATGAGCATGTTTAGAGTAAAACGAGCACAAGGAAAGTACAATGGGCATGAAAAAAGATTAAACGAGTAAAACAAATATAATAAGGGCAAAAAGGGCGCATTAAGCATAAATACAGTAGGGCAACTGCATGTTTTTTGCAAAGTACTGTGTTTTGGCATATCTACTACTTCACATTTTATTCAGAGCACAACTAGAGTTATTTGAAGTATCTCAAAATGTGCAAATGTGCTTACAGTGTGTGCTTATTGCTGTGCATTTATTCTGAAGAGTTTGTGTGCAAAGTGAAAATATTTCATAAAGTGCAGTCAAAATACAGCCATTTTGAAACATTTCTTGTGCTGGGTGTGTCTATTTGCAAAATGCCACCATTACAGAGTGTTTCTTGCACTGTAGAGAGTTATTTAGCAAAGTGTCACCATTTCAGGAAGGTTTCAGTGTGCTGTGCACTGTTTATTTGCAAAGTGCAATTACTTTGAAATGTTTCTTACTCTGAGCTTCTTTTGCCCAGTTCATTCCCACAGTGCAGTTATTTTGCAATGTTTCTTACAATGATAAATGACTTTTACATTACAGTAATTTCAAGAATATTACAGTGCCCAAGAGACATATTTTGCAAAGGTCAGTTATTCTAGGCTTGTTGTGCTATTGGGCATTGTCATAAGCACTGGCATAAATTTCTGGAATATATATATATATGTGTGTGTGTGTGTGTGTGTGTGTGTGTGTGTGTGTGTGTATGTTCGTGCATATTTCCAAAAGCCTTCACTGGTATGTGTTAATATGGTAGATGGATTTTGGAAGCTATCACCATTGGTGTTTGATCAGAATATTGCAGAGAATTGGAGAATATTTGAGCAAGAGTATGATATTTTTATACAAACAGCTTATTCTGATAAAGATGCATGCACCAGAGCATTCATTTTGCTAAACCTAGCTGGATCAGAAGCCATTGAAAGACAGTGTTAATTTGTGTATGCACCAGCAGTATATGACGGAGAAGGTGAAAACCATCATATTGTTGTACAGGCTGAATCAAGAGAATGCCCTGAGTGTCTGAAGAACAAATTCAGGGAAATGTGTAACCCCTAGACAAATATTACATTAGAGAGGCATTTGTTTTACACAAGAGATCAAAAACAGGGGAAACTTTTCCAGCTTATATAACTGACCAGAGAAACAAAGCTAAAATGTGTCAGTTTGGTGACTTAAAAGACAAGTTAATAAAGGACAGGCTTGTGTGTGGTATTAACAGTGCTGCAGTGAGAAGGATTTTGCTTCGTGACAGTGATTTAATGCTAAGCAAAGCTATTGAGATTTGTCAAATCCATGAAGTTACAGAAAGGCACACGAGTATGCTTGCAAGTGATAAGAGCATGATTTCAGCTGGCTCTAGAGCAAACGTAGACAGCATGCAATAAGTGGCTAACAGAAGCAGGCCTAAACACATGACTGCTGCAACTGCTATGGGGTTTCCTGGAAGTATCATAGTGTTCCAGCAAGTTTTCAGAGAAGAACATGCTCAGTGCAGTACAAGGGTGAGTCAGCAAAACCCAAATCCAGATTTATTGTTAACTGTTGCAATTGTGGTGCCAATCATGAGTCTAAAAGTGAGAAATGCTTAGCATTTGGTCAGCAACGCCACAAGTATAAAAAATTGAACCATTTTCAAAAGTTTTGCAAATCAAGTAAACCTCACACAGTTATAAATAAGGGTCACTCAAAAAGCAAGTTGATCATATAGAGACCTGCAATTCTACTTTCTACATAGACGGTGTATCAGTAATTGGTGAAAAGGTTGATGCAGTGAATTTGTTGGCAAAGAATGAAGTGTTTTGTACTGTCTAGATCAATGGTTCAAAGTGTAATGTTGTGTCAACAGACACATTTACTAAGGTGAGAGCTGATGAACAACTCAATGTGGCTAGTTGTGTGAAACTTGTTGCTTATGGAGGTGAAGAATTTCAGACCGAAGGCTCAGTAGTGCTTTCATGTTATTTGGCTAGAAACTATTACAGCTTACTATTCTATGCATTCTGAGTACCTGTACAGTCATTGTTGGGTCTCAGAGACAGTTTGAGAATGAATCTGCTTTCCTTTACCAAAGAAGTTCATCATATAAGCACATCTCCTAGTTTCAATTTTTCTGAAGCCATTTTCTCAGTGTATGCTGATGTTTTCAATGACAAATTAGGTAATCTTCCAGTTGTGTATTCTATGAAGTTAGACCCAGAGGTCAGTCCAGTGGTCAGGCCAGCAAGAAAAGTTCTGATAGCTATACAGAATAAAGTCAAAGCTCCGTTGGATAAAATGATGCACCAAGGTGTAATTTGTCTAGTCACAGAACCAAATGAATGGGTGTCATCCATGGTAGTAACCCACAAACAGGCTCAGACAAAATCAGAATATGTATTGACCTAAGGGATTTGAACAAAGCATTAAAGAGACTGCATCATCCAATTCGTACAGTCAAGGAAGCCCTAATACCAAATGCCCCTGTTTTTCTGCCTTGGATGCAAAAATTTCATTTTGACAAGTGATGCTTGATACAAATCCTCATTACTGATTACTTTCAGTACCCCATTTGGCAAATATAGATTCCTCAGGATGCCGTTTGGAATAAATTCTGCAAGTGAAGTCTTTCAGTGTGCAATGGAACAATTTTTTTCAGGTTATCCTTGTGCTATAGTCACAGATGACTTATTGTTTGGAGGCAATGGTGAAGCAGAGCATGACAAAAACCTTAAGAGAGTTCTAGATAGAGCACATGAAGTGAACTTAAAGCTCAATCCTCTAAAGTGCAAATTCAGACTTTCAGAAGTTACATATGTATGTCATATATTTACCAGCACTGGCTTGCAATCAGACACATCCAAGCAAGCAGCCATTCTTGAGATGCCAGCGCCAGATAATATTCAGGCTCTACATTTTCTTGGTATAGTTAACTATTTAGGCAAGTTTATACCAGACTTCAGTGAGTTGACAGCACCTTTGAGAGTGTTGACATGTAAAAATGTTACATGAACTTGGTTGGAGCAGCACCAGAAGGCATTTGAATACCTTAACAGAAAACTGTTACCCCACCTACATTAAGATACTATAATGTCAATACACCAGTAACTCTTTCCTGTGTTGCTTCAAAATTTGGTTTTGGTGCAGTTATTCTTTAAGAAGGCAGACTAGTAGCCTATGCATCAAGAACTCTTAATCAAACTGAAATGCAATATGCTCAAATTGACAAAGAACTTTTGGCAATAGTATCTGCATGTTCAAAGTTTCATGATTATATCTGGTCGAGCTATTCAGATTGAAACTGATCACCAACCTCTAGTTACTATTTTAAAGAAGCCTATGCATTCAGCTCCAGCGAGATTACAAAGAATGATGTTCAGCTTGCAAAAGTACAACTTAAAAATGGTCTATACAAAAGGCAAAATTCTTTATCTGGCTGATAGCTTCTCCAGATCACCCAGACATACAATGGAACAGCTTCATGCAGAGAAGTTTGACTTTGACATTATGGAAGTGCGTAATTTGTCTACCATGAGACTGGATAAGCTGAGAGATCATACAAAGACTGATCCAATTTTGCAAAAGCTCGACCACTACATTAATGTTAAATGCCTGTCAAAGCAATCTGGTGTATCACCTGAAGTGTAAACTTATTTTTCTTACAGAAATGAGATGTTGATGGAAGACGGCATTATTTTAAAAGGTCTTAAAATTGCTGTTCATGCTTCCTTACAATGTAAATATACCCAGATTTCACATCGTGGTCTCCCAGGTTACAAATCTACCAAAAGAAGGGTGAGGGAACTAGTATTTTGGCCTTCTCTAGCAAAAGTTATTGATAAAGTACTTTCTTCCTGTTCAGTATGAAATAGTACTAAACCGCATTTGCAAAAAGAACTTCAGCTAAGTCAGTTCCTGAACTACCTTGGTCAACAGTAGCCACTGATCTATTCAATTGGAACAATCAGCATTACTTAGTGTTGGTGGACTCTTATTCAAACTGGTTAGAGATTGATTTACTACCTAACCTAATGTCCACTGCTGTTATGACCAAGTTGAAATGTCATTTCTCAGTTCATGGTGGTCCACACAAAGTTATTTCTGACAATGGTACTCAATTTACTAGCCAGTTGTTTCAGAAATTTGCAAAAGAATGGGACTTTGTACATGTTACAAGTAGTCCAGAATATCCACAGTTAAATGGATTGACTGAACTTGCAGTACAGAGTACACAACAATTACCTGAGAGGTCAAAGTGTGAAAATACAGATGTCTTTTTGAACTTACTTAATCTCAGAAACATACCCCGTGATGATATACTTGGCTTGGCTGCTCAGAGACTTCTATCTAGGCAAACCAGAACAACATTGTCTACCAGTTCCAGTTTCTTAAGGCCTAAAGCTAAAAACAACAGGACAATTAGAGCCCAACTATTCAGAATGCATTCTTTCCAAAAGTCCAGCTATGATAAATTGAGCAGATTTCTTCATCCATTGAAAGAAGGAGAGACAGTGAGGATACAAACGGTGAAAGATTTTGACCAGATTTGTCAAGTAACTGGTATATGAACCAAGCCGAGATCCTACTTTGTAGAATCTGAGGGTGTGGAGTACAGGAGAAATCACAGACACTTTCTTCCTGTATCAGAATCAATATCGCAGCATTGTTCCTGTGATACAGACTCTAGATTCCAGAGCAATCCAGACAATGTTCCTGTTGCAGAATGTGTCTTACTTTTTACTTCCATTTCTGATGATGCTCCTGATGTCCCTAAGGTTGAACTTTCAGCAGAGACAGTCCCAGTTGCTAGACCTAATTCCAATTTTTATGTCACATGATTTGGTCATATTTCCAGACCTAGTGTGAAATACACAGCAACCTGGACATAATTGTTTATGTGTATTAAGTTCTGTATAATTGCATGACAAAGAATTGTTTGTATTGATTGCATGGCAATTAATGTCGTCAACAGTGCATGACTTATTTCTCAAAGAGGGAGGATGTAGAATAGAGTGTGTGTGCTGTATCTATAAGAAGCATTTGAAGGACAGCACATGCATATAAATAGCCAGCATGTGCTAGCTTCAGTGCCATTTTGAGAGTGTAGCTGGAGAGTGAGCATGTATGAGTGTAATAGCTAGTTTGTTTGTAAGTTTACATAAGTTAAAGTTACTAAGCCTCAATCTTGATGTGTTCGTACATAATAAAGCTGCTGGAACAGAACCCACAAAGACTTGTCCATTTTATCCTGACTATATGAGTGACACTTGGCTCAACTGATAACTCTCTTTGTGCAGGAGGATTAGTGTTGCTGTTCTCCATTCTACAGGAACATAGCCAGTTCTCAAGCTATGATTAAATAGAACACCAAGTGAGTCTGCTAGATCTTGTTTAAGATTGCTTAGTAAATAACCTGGGATATTATCAGGTCCCATTGAGGCTGTGTTTTTGGCCTTGGTGAGTGCAGAGATGATATGTTCTCTAGAGGTACTATGCAGAGGACTGGTGTCAGGTATGCTTTTGAATATGGTAGGTAAGGATGGGGGTAGTGAAGTTTGCACTGAATCTGTCAGCTAGCAGGTTGGCAAAATTTTCCATTGTAATATGAGTGATCCCATCTAAAACCAGTTCGGCACATAGCTGGGCATTCCATTTTAGATTTCGGACATAGTTAAAGAATGGCTTCTGATTATCCTTGACTAGGGATGAGATTTTAGTTTCGTAATTTGCTTTAGAAGATACAAGATTTCTGATTTTCCTGTTTAGGCTTAGGAGGGAACTCTTCTTCTGCAGAGTGATATCCCTCTTGCTTTTGGACAACTGTTTCTTCCTCTTGTTATATAGTCTGTTTATATTATGATGATTATTTCAGATTAACTTGTGTATTATATGCCAACATGACTAGTGATGATATTGTAAATAAGTTCTTACATGTTGATATATAATCTGTTTGCAGAAAATGTTTTAAAAACTTGAACAGTGTTCCTTTAGATTTCTACCTGTGCATATTTGTGAAGAAGATTCTAAATGCAGACTGTCTCAGAATCAACTGATTTGCAGATGATGTCACCAAAATGTTGACAGTTGCTATATGTTACTGTAAGAGGCTGAAAGACAAGAAATAAAATTTAGTAAACAGCTGTCGGTTGCGTTTCAAAATATGAAATGAAAATTTGAACTGGAACAGCTGTGATGGTTAAGCTAGTCTATAAAAGAATCTGCTGAAGACAGCTGAAGTCACTTAACAACTAGTTACAGCTGCCAGTTGCAGTTGTCAGTTGTTCACAGTTGTACTGTGCAGTGGATACCCAAAAGGACTCACCAAGAACTGTAAACCTGCTTTTGCTATCTTGTAATAATTTAGCTGAGGTCAGGGACAGTGATCTTTAGTCAGATAGGAAAATTATAACTAATCAGAATTTTTCTGAATGTTGGATGTCTATCCTTCAGTATTGATTTAGTTTTCCTGGTAACTGAGTTCTGTTGCTTTACTGGAATTTACTGTTTTATATCTTTAAGCATTTTTCCCATTATTAAATATTTTATTAACGTATATTGCATCTGACCAATCAGTGTTTTCTTTAGTGATATGAGAGTGCTTATATCTGCTTTGATAACTTATTGGGCCACTCTGATAGCCTGGCTGCTTTAGGTCATTTACAATCATTTGTTTTAATATCTATTTTTTTTATAACTGGGCACTCCTTTAGAAGGGCATGTAGGCTGTCTGATAGGTGACAGTGTGTTACTGTTTTATTCTGGGGAAGGAGCACAGCTAGCAATCTGAGTCAAGCTTTCCCAGAAGTGTTTGGATGTGTGCAATTTAATTTAAGTGTGAATGTATCAGAGGTCTTAAACTGGGACACAATGCTCTGAAGTGTGTAATAAGGAGTTATATTTGGGGTGGACAGAAGTATACAGTCCAGTCCTAGGTTACAGAGCATGTTCTTGTTGTGCTCTTAGGGGAAACTGTGAAATACTGCTCCTGTTTGGGTGATGGTATCCTATTGGAGTCAGTGGTGGGGATTGCAGCTTCTTAGTTGCTGTCTCAAGATAGTAAGGGATGTCACATTATTGTTGACAGTTCAATGGGGTATTATCTGGACATCACACAGGGCATTTGCGTATGCTTCTGCATATTAATCATTGGTGCCTGCGATTATCTGTGTTATGAAGCTTTTTATACTATGGCTTAGTACACTGTAGTTAGCTTTGGAAAAGTTTTTTATCATTTTTGTTCCTATAAGGGTGTCAGTCCCAGCAGTTACTTCAAACAAGACTGATTTGTGGTCTAATCTAACCAGGGAGGGCATCACACATGTTGGTGAGTACTATGCCTAGGACATTAGAGCCTCTAGTGGGGATGCAGACTTTCTGTTCCAGTGTGTTTGTGTTAACAAAGTCCAGGAACATCTGTGCAAGCATGTTTTTGCTTGTGTATGTCCCCCAGTTTATAGATGGAACAGATAGTTGAAATCTCCCATGACTAAGGTGTCGGTCTGTATGATATGGGATTCCAGTAAATTGAGGTAGGAAGTGTGCTTATTTTGGTTCATGGTGGGTGATCTATAGCTAGCAATGATGAGGTATAGCACTTTCTCAATAGTTAATTGAACACATTGAGTAGTTTGAGAGAGTCATGCTGTTTGACCAATCTCAAAGTGTATTTGGTTATAATGAAGATGAATACACATCCACCTTTGCTTCCTTCATGCTCATTTTGAGGCCTAACTATGTGGAAGGTATTGTAACCTTGCACAGCCAGGGTGCTGTCAATGGCCTTGAACCGAGTCTCAGTAACTGCCAGATGTCAGCATCCTACAACGTGAGGAGTGCTTCCAGGGAGTACAGTTTTGTATTTAAACTCCTAGCATTAAGCAGCATGACCCTGAGTTTGTCTCAATTAGATTTTGTTATGTTAGAAAGTTTGTTGTTTTAACATTGCCTAAAAAAGGCACTCAGGAGGAGGCAAGGGCCTTTGCCAGTATCCGAAAGCTTAGGGGGGACAGGTGCAGACCATCTCTAGCAAAGCAGCAAGATCTGTCTACCATATTCTCCCAGGCTGACAGATACTGTATCCCCCTGGACTGATACCAGAAGCTGAGCCAGTTTTTGAAGTTAAACATTTTTTGTTTAAATTGTGGCATCATCCTGGGTGAGGGTAGGTACTGCTTAGGGCTAGAGACATACTTTTCTGGAACACATTATCAGAGAGTTCTGTCATGTCTGTCTTTATATAGTCCAGAGAGGTACATCTCAAGTCATTCACTCCAACATGGACTATGACACAGTCAAAATGGTACTTGTTGTTGAGTGACTTGAGTGCATGTGTGATTTGTTGGATCCTGGCACCTGATAGATAGCTGATCGTGACCTTCTTCTTGTCCAGTCTGGTGAGGGGGACATTTATGTGTCTCACAATGGAGTCGCCTATGGCCAAGACATTTGATGTGTTTTGCCTTAGGGGCTTATTTGTTGAGACAAGGATGTGTGCAGTTTTATTTAACACAGTTATTCCATGTAACCCAAGTTGGGCAAGTGGACAGTAGGCTGTAGCTTATTTATTCATGGCTTTTGAGCTTTATGGTGGGCACAGACTAGCTAATAGAGGCACATAAACCCATCTCATCATAAGCATAGGTTGGAGGCATAGGTTGGCATAGGTTGGAGGAGGCCTGGTCCTTAACCACCTTGTCTCTGGCATATATTTGTAGCCATTTTTGGCAACATTAGTCAGTGTAACAGCATCACCTGGAGTTAGTTTTCACACCATTGAGTGGCTAGCTCTGATATGGAGCACAGAGTGTGATTCATATTCTCTCCAGAGAATACACCGCACCACAGTTGATGCCTAAAGCAACTGGTCTGCACAGCTGTTGCCCCATTAGTCACTACCTAGACTCTGCAGTTCTGCCTATGACTCCATTCAGTTTTAGGTGACTATGTTTAGTGGTGAGCATGGTTAATGTGCATTTGGGAGGTCTCAGTTCTTTTGGTAGGCTTTTAGTGACTACCTCCATGTATGTGGTTTTATGTGTCATGACCTTATTTTGTGTGAGAGGTGAGGTCTGTGTGAGAGGTGAAGTGTGTATGCTGACAACCTGTTTAAAGTCTAGATTGTTTTATGTGAGAGAATTGACTCCAGTTTCACAGTGTATTTGCATCTTTCACATAGGGTGTTAGTTTGCTTTAGGAGTAAATGGTTGTCATTATACATGAAGCAATTGCTATATTGCCTCAAGATGCCAATATCAATCAAGCTGGCAGGAGAAATGATGGGAAACTCTCCAGCCATTATGGTAGGATTTTTCTGAATGTGGTAATTGGGAAGGAAGTGGGCTAGCTGGACTTGGTCACAAACAGCAAAAATGAAGCAGCAATTCAATTAAATACAATTGTTATTATTATACATAAATGAAGTATTTTCATAGAAAACTGACCATATCTTCATTTCCATGTGTCACAGACTAGCAAATTATGTGCAGCCTTCTTTCACTCACTCTGTTGTATGACATGGATCCAGAGACTCCAATCTATTGCGTTGGTAAAATGATAATGTGAGTATGATAAATATGGCACAAGTCTTGCAGTGCTGTGAAGAAAAAAGATGTCGACCTTCTTTTCGTTTAATGTCGTTTGCTCAATGAAAATATTACAGTATATGTTTTATGCTCTCATTTGCAGTCTTATTACTAACTCAAACCTTTTTACTTAGTTCATAGGTTGCAGTGCACTTGTGCACAATATAAATACAACATTTGGCTAGTCAGTTTTATGCTATGGTAATAATAAGTAAAAGTCTGTGATTGCTAATATGCAGCTATATGCTTCATACAATAAATAAAGCAATTTGCAAGTAGGATGGCTTAATATTATGTTGAAGTGAGACAACAGAGGTGAGGCTTTTAAACAAAGGCCACCTTTCATCTGTACATACATGACAGAAAAGAGTAATTACAGAACTTTTTCAGAAGGTGACTGTAGTTATTTTTAGCCTAGATTACAACTCTTTCACTTTTTCCACAGCTGAGTATATTTGCAGTCTAATGAATACAGATATATTCATTTGCAAAAAATTCTTGTTGTACAGAGAACAGAATGATCACCTGACATGCGTGTGCTTACAGAATGGACCAAGTAGAATGAATGCATGTGACATCACTAGTAGCATTAGTTTGTTGTAGCACAACAAGAATACACACGCGCACACACACACACACACACACACACACACACACACACACACACACACACACACACGCGCACACGCTCTCACTCTCAGATGGCGGCACACATCATTTTGTGGAAACCAGAAATCCATGTGAAAAGTAATATGGCCACCATAAGCATTTGTAGACTGAGGACAGATGGTACTGCAGCTAAAATGAACTAAACATTCAAGTCCTGTGAGGCAGTAACTCTTGTCACA